>NC_091019.1:41109931-41409931 GCF_041296385.1 Aphelocoma coerulescens | reverse complement strand
AAAACAAGGCTATAGCAAGTGCAGGAAGGAGCTATGGTTTGAGAGAATTAAATATAGTCTGGTATTGATTTAAAGAGAGAAGGGTGGAATGCAACTGCAGGAAAATGCTGTGAGGAAAAAGTTGAGGGCATTGGTTGTATGCTGGCTTTCATACGGACTGTAAGAAACCAAGAGTCTTAAGAGGTTTAAAAACAATGCCAAAAACTCAATATCTGCTCTTCCCTGTGTATACCTCTATGGTATAGCTGATCTCTGACTATGTTCAGCTTCAGATCTGGTTGTTCTTCCTTACCAAGCATGGACTATAGTAACATTTGTAAGGCATGTAGCTAGTCTGTTTCTTACCCTCCTGTATGTAAAGAGAGTTGCTAGACTCAACAAAAAAATTAAAGAATATTATATAAATAAGAAATCCAAATCCCCATAAGTTACAAAATGCCAGAATTAACATTGCTTGGGAAAAGTTGACCCTTCTTCTCACCCCATGCATAATCAAAATGACACAAATTTTAATTACAGGATCATATAATAATTTTTCCACAGCAGCCCCCTGCCTTGCTTGAAGTCTAAGATAAATACTGCTTAGAGAAAGAGGCAGCTCTTCAATATTTTTATCCTTAACACGCTATTACTGGCCCCTGTTTTATTTACTGCACACCATCAAATGCCTGCAGTGAATGCAGAATTGTTTATTTCCTCATGGTGTTTCTAGAGTGCTCATCACCACAGAATCTTCATGCCTCGTAAACATTAATAAATTCATCTTCACTATGAGATGAGAGTGTTATTATCTCCATTTTACAGGTGGGGAAATCAAGACAAAGAGACTTCCCAGAGGTCAAACAGTTAATAGGTAGCACAGCTAGCACTGGAACACAGAACGGCATGACTTCTAAGTGTCTGGTCTAGAGAGTAAGTGCAGTGTCCTACTACTGGTACTTCCTAGGATGAACTCTTATGTAGGGCAGCTGTGTGTACTCTGATCTTTTCTGTACCTGCTTCTGTGAATTTGAACTGTTGTCAAGGATTTGAGGAATGTACAATTAGTGGCCTCCTGCCAATATTTTAATTTAAATTACTCAAAAATTTACAGAATTTCTGTTTGGCAGAAATAATGACCAAACTAAGGTCTTTAGTACATTGTGAAACCTGCTGTACATGAGACCAATCTTTTTCTTCCTGAAACTCCATGATTTTTTCCTCTATGTAATTCCATTACCAGAGAAAATAATAGTAACAGAAAAATCCCCTGTGTTATCTTTACACAGCCACAACTCCTCTTCAGGACCTTGTTTTTTGTGCATATTGGATAATGCAGAGAACACAAGTACAAAACAGTGTGTGATCATGTGGTTGAAGACTTTATCATAAACATAAATGCAAGAGGAACAAATTAAGGTTGTGCAGAAAGCCATAAATCCAATATTGCTTCAGCTTCTGGTAATTGACTTTCTAACTCACTTACTATTTTTTTAATAGTAGCTTTTAAGGTTCCTGGCCGTTTTTAGTAGGAAAAAAAAATGAAGATGATTCAACTTCATGCAATAACATGCAAGTCAAATTTGGGGTTGAAAACCTGACACTTGAACTCAGGAACATGTGTTGAAAGACTAACTATATTGCTGACAATACAAGATAGCTGGTGCTCTATGGAAAGCTGTTATGTTGGTTATGGTCTACTGCTACTAGCACTTCTCTTTGTCCCTCAGCCAGACTGTCTGTTTTCAGGGTTCCCACTGCAGTATGTTTGGTTGCTGCTTTTACAGTGTTACAACCTTAGTCTTTTATTAGAATAAGAGCTGATAATACTTTGAATTGTTCTGGAAGAGAATAGTGACAAATGCTTGATGACATTTGAGTACTCCTCTCTGACAGTTCTACTCAAAATTTAAATATCTGGTCAATCATTATTTTGACAGCCTGACACAGAATTGCCAGTAGCACAGGTAATACAAGGCAATAGAAAATTTTTTCCTCCAAAAATATATATTTGCTACAAAGTGAATGAAACTTCAGTAGAAAAAAGCATGATACTTCTTCAGCCATGGGGTCTTAGTAGTGCAGAATACTCAGTCCCTCTTTCAAACAACATAAGTGTTAAAAGCTGTTAAAATTTGAATAAAGGAAAAACAAATTCTATAACATCAAATGTTTAGGTCTGCTAAGTACAGGGAGCAGTAGATATTTAATACCTACCTATTACAAGCTGATTTTGAAATTGATTCAGAGTTTGCTTAGAAGTGCTGTTTCCACTGTTTCCTTCAAAAATGTAGTACAATAGGATATCATGAGGCTGGACTCCATGGCACACACATGATGGCAGCCTGCCATCATGGGGATTATCTAATATCACCTAGGGATCATTTAATTATTTAATACCACTCAGCTGAAATGAAATATCCTTGCCATTCTGAAAGAGCAGTATTACAATGGGCCCAGAAATAACCTACAAAACCCAGGAACAAATTGTTTTCTGGAAAGTGTTCAAACTTTTTAGAAGCTCTAATCTTTACAGCTGTCTTATCTAAAATCTATCACTGAAAAAATCTATCCTCCACGTGCAGATGAGGTCATCTTTCCCCAGATGAATATTATTTTGGGTAGTACATTGAAATGAATATGATTGCCATTACATCAGATCATATAAATAAAGTAGTGATGTTATTTTTCCTGTTTACATAACAGTTAATGAAACTGGGAGCAAGAAGCATTCAGGAGGATGCAAATATCAAAGTACTTATTCTCACAGATTTGAGGGGAAGAACAGCCACCTTATTAGTTAAAAAAGCCTGGGACCAAATAGAACATGTGGGTTCCACCATGCTATTTAAAAGCAACAGTTTATAGCTTTAACATCCTTTTTCTTTCCAAGTCTGACAGGCAGAGCTGCATTTGCAAGACAGATAACATGAAGAAAGATAAAAATAGTGTCAGTGTCCATTTATGATCCTATAATTCTAAGGTGTCAGTTAACAAAGAAATTGAATACAAAACACATAGAAGTAAAAAAAAAAGAAAAAAAGCCCAAACCTACAGACAAACTATGTAGCTTTATGCAAGCTGCATGACTGACATAAGCTATTTACCATTTTATCAGTGATTGAATAATAGAAGCAGGTGTTCCTACTGGTCTAGGTGGAATACTCTCACTAAACATTTTCTAAATCTATCGTTCTTGTATCAGTGATGCATTGTGTTGCTGTATTTTCCAGGGCCTAAGTTATGAAATAAATTTACAATACAGCAGCTTAGAATCAACCAGCAATGCTTATATCTCAGGTATTGTAAGCTATTAATTCTTCATTTAGAAGAAAATGAATTCAGTTCCTCCAAAAAGATAGTGTATTTAAGTTTTTATGTACAGTGCCTAGCACACTGTCTGTTTGTAAATCATGAACACAAACAACAATTTTAACCTTTTTTACTATCTTCTCATGGAATTCAAGAAGAAGAAAAAGACTCATACAAGTAATACAATAATTCAAACCCATCTATCTCTATGTTTTAAATCACTGCGACTTTCACATACAGTTTTGAATGCTCCTAAACAAATAAACTTATTTGGGAACACTTACAGTACATGCTTACTTTTTTTTTTTAAAATTACAAAACCTGTGGACATAAAGTATTTATCTAAGACATGCTGAAATATTATTTACACCTATTCTTTTGATGCATTCATCATCAAGCAGCAAAGATGGTAACGACACACATACAAGCATTTCTAGCTCCATAAAGTTTCAGATCTCTTTGTATCCACATTAGTGCAGCAGTCAACTATGTTTTGAAGCAGAAGCACACCCCAATGCCCAGAAAAAAGGGAGCATTTCTTTATTCTGGAAAGAATTTCCACCCTGAGATTGATAATTGTTACCCAGCAAAACACTGTCTGGTAGAAGCAAGTGTGTTTTCACCGTTTTCAGGAGAAGTGTCTATGTGATCAGGTTTTCCAGGGAATATTTTATATTAAAAATCCACCCCCAACAAATTCTCATTCAGCTTCTTAACCAAGAAGATATGGATATGGACAGCTATGCACAGAACACCTCTGTGTGTTTCTCAGTGGGACAGAGTACAATTTAACCTGTGTATGTACAAAAAGTCATAGAGAGTTAACAAACAACTTTTTAATTCCTGGATCATTTTCCTATGTTGCCTACTTCTTTATGGTCCCTGGAGAAGAGCTTAAAGTTTCCTGAACATTCAAAACAAATTTCTATTAGACTAAGTGAACCACCTGTTACAGATGTCTTTTTAATAACTCTCTTGGAGTATGCTAGAGGTGACTCAATTAAATTAGTTTGAAATGTGTGGTTATTCTTGTCCAATAAACACTTATTGAGAGTCCTTTGTGTTCATAACCAACCTTGGTAGCAATCCATTTCCAGTTGCAAGTCAAGACAGCACCAGGTCTTAATGCTCTAATAAACAAATGGTTTAACAATTGGGAGCTAATTGTCACAGTGGGACAGCCTGGGATGCTTGTAATCAGGCCTGTATTGTCACAATTCATTTTCATATTGTAGCAAAATAACCTTAGGAGCCCTTTTGAATTAAAAGAAATCTCACTTTATACTCATAGATGTTCAGCCTATGCACTTTAAATCAGATTCAGTAATTTTAGACCACCTTAATCTCCTCAAAATCAACAGCCAATATTTTCTTGCTCTGTCTAGGAATGACACTTTAGCAATAAAATCCCATTTGCAAAAAATGGATGGGATACATTCTGTGGCAAATTACTTGTAATATTTTACAGATTTACTCCACTACACATTTACTACAAATCTTACATAATCAGCACTTATTTAAACCACAGGCGTGTTTATAGACAAGAAGATATTGTAAATCACAGCCAGGATCCAACTGGTAAAATAAACTTACTTGCAAAGAGATATCTCTTCTATGAGTATGCTAATAAATCCAAACCTAAGTTCCAGTGTATCTAAATTCAGAGTACAACAGTGCTTGAGAGTTTTTGAAAGAAACTATTTTCCATTCACTCAGTCTCACCTTCTTCATGTTTTTCCTAATTTATTTTCAACTAATCCTATAATGCTACTAAGACTTCTAACAAGGAAAACTATAAACATATTTAAACAATAGCAATTTAAACTACTTAAAACAACACCTTCCAAGCTTCAGATAATGAAAGTCACAAAAGAAGCTCTCAAGGCTTCTATTGTTGTTCACAATTGTCCAGATAGCAAACCCTTTTGCCAGTTTGGTATGTCTCACAGCCTTTAAAAAAAGCCTAGGACTATTACAGAAGGGTCATCAGCTCCTAGAAAGCCTTATTAACAACCTGAAAGAAACTTGCAAAACACACCTATGAGCTGAAAGTATTTGGCCCCACTTACACAGACACTGACTTTCACCTGTCCTTTTTTAACAAATGGAAGCAAGTCAGAAAATTAAAAGGGTGTCATATATTCACTGGCTTCTGTTCAGGGAAGAAATTATATGCTCACTCAAAACAAAATTTGAACTGTTCCTAAATTGGTTTGCAGATGCAAGTGGGTCCCTTACAATTCATTCTGGATTGTAATATTCAGATGTAATTTTTTTCCTCACCTATGAGAAAATGTCTAAATTACTTTTTCTGCACTAAGCCAAGACTGTTATGGAAAATCCTACTTATTAAACCAGCCCTACTGGAATTTCACATTAAATTCCAAAGACAAAGAAAGCAATTTTATCAACTACTTTTTCAGAGATCGTGTTTAGTTGCTTCCCTTACTGGAATAAATCAAGTAAGTACAATCACCTCATTAAGAATATATACTTAAAAAGTAGATGGAGTATCCTAATTATAATTTTTTTTCTTGTAAAATAAGAATTACTAAAGCCTAAAGCATTTATTTTACGTTTGTTTGATTTTTCTTATTAGGACAAACACGTAAAACCATGAGTGCTTAATTTCCCAAAGTTTGACAATTACTATTCCCAGTAAATTTAAACCTCTAAAACACTGATTATATCAAAATATAATCTAAAAATGCTTTTACTCCCTTGTTTCATGAAAAACAAAAATATCCCACCCTGCCCCAAATCTCAAAACAAACAGTATGACTTGTTATTATTATCCCAGGAGTTTCTAGGTAATGAAAAAAAAAATCTCATGATGACTGCCCTTTATGCACCTGATCTCTTGACCCAGGTTTCAAGGCACTTGTTCGTTCAGAACTTTGTGCATTCCTGCCTGGGCTTTCCGCATCTTAAATATTCTAGCTGGTGCTTTTCCTGCTGGTTCTTAAGGAGAGAACTATTGTTAAATAAATAATGAAAAAAGTGTCTCAAAGACTAATCATAGAGGAAATGAGAAAATGAGATAGATGGACAGCCAGAACAGGTCATTAAGTCAGGACAACATCATGAGCTTTAGGATCAATAAAGAGAATCCAAACATTGTTTGGACCCCATTATGCAGTGTGAAATGGGATTTTTTCTAAAGATGGTTTGCAGCCTTTAAACAGAAGCAGGAAGAGATGATTTTATTTTTGTAAGGTTTTAGTTCTGATTTGTACTATTAATTTTGGTTAAACATAACGCTTTTGTTTCCTAGATTGTGTGGAGTAAACAACGACATTCAGTAATCATGTTCTTAAGAAAAAAATATATAGTGTGCCCCTTTGGTGGAACAGTTTTTAAATTCTAATAGAATTTCAAGGTTATTATCTATTTCAGATCAACACTCGAGGTCAGAGTTCACAGCAGCCAGAATTTACAAACCTCCAATGGGTTTTGATTGACAGCAATCAGCATCTCTTCAGCATCACTGAGGGAACAAAGTACAGGTCAAGACAGCAGGCGATTTCATCTGTCATTTTTAATTATCTAAATGATATTCACAGACAAAACCTTTCCCATCCATCAGGGCATCACATTACCATAGACAATGTTTGTTTAAAGAAGAGGCCATAAAATCAAACAATTATGAATGCAGACAAGCCTTGCTATTGACTGCATAAATAATCAAGTGAGATTTCCAAAACTCTCTGCTAATGAATTGGTAGATTGCTGGCAGGAAGTGGCAAGTAATAATACAGACAACAATCTAATGTTCTTATTGACTTTTACTAAAGCTTAGCTACAGTAGCAAAGATCCAAAAATGACGTCAAGTAAGGTTTCCATAGGAGCCATATTGATATCAGTACACTGCTAAAATACAAGTAGTTAACTCCTGACCTCAAAGTAGGACCAGCAATCCCCTGTGAGAGAGCTGAAACACTAACAGTACAATATATCATGAGCTGAGTCAACAGCCTCAGGGCTCCAACAATGTTACTGCACTGGAAATGGTCCCTTCTTTCGCTGTGTAACAGCCTGATCCACAATAATTCAACTGCAATCCCCAAAATTAACTCAATTTGAGTCTATGAGTAAATAAACATCTGCAACTGCAACTGAAAAATATATCTAATACTATTATGAAAAATATGGCATGTAGATTGGCAGTCTGATGGGATGGACTCAGCTTTCTCATCCGGATGTTTCCAACAGCTTAATAAATTCACATTTTAAAGGCCAGAATCACAGGTGACATAAATTGCCATAAGTCTGTTGCTTCATTTACACTATCTCATTATCTGTAATCATAGGTAACTAGCTGGCCCAAAGTTTGATGAAATTATTGGTTTTGTTAATCAGAAAAAGCCAACAAGGTGAAACTAGTAAGAATCCCCTTCCCTGGGTCTAAGAAACTAACATGAGACCTCCTCAAGGGGAAGAAAAGAAAAAGAGGCACAGGAAGATGATACATGATGTGTGCAGTCTGTTCTGTTCAGTGGGGCGAAGCTTAAAATGCCCTTTTCTCCCACTAGGAAATACTGGAGAAGGATTTCCTCTGGGTGAAGGAATTAGGGTTGACACCAGATGCACTGTCAAGACAATAGCCTGGTAGGTGTACAACACAACACTGAAAGCTTTTTGCAAAGCCCTTGGGGATGGTTACTGAGATAGAGAGAGAATAGCAGAAGCCTTTCCCCTCATTAACACATGTAGACCTGATTGCTGTCAGCATGCAATTTTAGTTTCTTTCACTTGAAAACATATCACTAACTACAAGTCTCACACTTCTTACTCATATGATGTCCCTGGAACTGTTTTGGCAAACAGTATGAAGCAAAAAAGTAGTTTTGTACTTCAGAATCCCAGTAGTTTCTCCTGCCAAACAAAATAAGCCAGTCTATGTTTGCAAAATCTTTAACTGCCAGCTGTGTTTCTGGGATTGTCCTTCACATCCGTTGTGTCTGAATAAGCCCAAACTAGTTCACTGATGGTCTCATATTAGCTCATTCACATTTTTCAAATCTTTATTAGCTCTTAATAACCTTTCACAGATGTCAAACAAGGAAACTGGACTGATTTCAATGGGATCTCAAAAAGGAAGCTTTTAAAAGGAAAAATGAGAAAAGCTCATGATCCAGAGAGATAAAAACTATCATTATATCTGATCTTGGTTCACAGGAAAAAAAAAGTGATGTCTAATTATTCCCATGTAACCCACCTCCTGGCCTAAAAAATTAGTGAAAAACTCCTTACATCCTCTTCAGCACCATCTCACACATATACTGCCCAACTTTAATTACCCTCAAGGAGTACATTTGATTCTCACCAATTTGGTCATGAAGACAAAACAGACCTCACAGATTGCATCTTTCTAACTGCAATGTCCCCCCTTGAATGCATAACTTGTATATAATGCAAGACACATATTTTTACGTAGTATTGTGGAACTGTTTCTAAAAATCCACTCTGAATTTCTTCTCAGTGGGTAATGCAGTATGGTTTATTTTCTCACCAGATAACTAGACAATAGACACATTAAGACGTAGCAAGGGCTTACGTCTCCTAGAACTGAGACTTTCAGTTCAAGTTCCATGAATCCAGGTTTTGAGCCTCTGGAATTACTGGTCAGTATTTGTTTGCACCAGCTCGCCAAGATGAATTTAGGGTGATACCCTAAATTCACCACGAATGGATGCCTGATATAATACATTTATGTCAATAGAAGTCAATCTATATCTGACTGGAGAGAAGGCACTGCCAACCTAAGTAAAAAATACAGCGCAATTTTACAATTTCTTTTCTTTAGTTAAAATGAAAAAGTTAATTATATCTCAGTTCAGTTCTAGAGAATTTAGCTGTAGCTTTATATTTCAATGGAGACTGATACATGTAATTCAGATGGCCTTTCATGATTCTGGGTCATGGCAAGATCAGAGTTTCTAGAGAAACAGATACAACCAACAACTGCACTGAAATTATTCTAACTACAGGTGTTCCTATATAGGACATCTTTAGCAATTACTGCTAAAATGGTGCACTCATCAGCTTCAAAACCACTTGTTATAAAACAAGCAATGATTCTTCCAAATATGAAGAACTTTAGTCTGTGCATTTCACTGGGAAGCTTTTGCCAATCCTTTGCTTTATTTTTCAAATTTACTACTATGTTTTATTGAGATTTACCCTTTTTTTCCCATGAGGACTACTTATTCTACTGCTAGCATTGTAAAAGGGGCTGAAAGTTTCCATCCACCTTATCATAATATATTTTTACATTATTTTAAGTCCCATGGATAAATATCTCAGACTTGTTACAAAGACATCTCATTTCCCCTAGGAAAACCTACTGTTTTTTAAAAATCTTAAAATGTGAAAAAAATATTAAAAATGTTCTTTGAAGAATGGCTTTCTAAAGTATTGTGTTTAATAATATTCCTTCTTTAACTAAAGCAATCATTTACACCATGGACAGTCTGAATTAAAATAATCCATCAATGCATCATAGCTTAGTTGCAGGCAGTGACACACAAAGAAGAATGCCATGGCAACTAACCAATGGAACCATATAAGTTTCATAGTGTCAACAGAAATAGGGAGTCTCAGCTAGGTGACTTTCTCAGAGAGAGAGGAAACTGGCAATGTTTATAGACAATCATTACTTTCAGAAATTATGTTTAGAAAGTGTTTTAAAAAGGACACAAGCCAGTTTTGATTAAGAGACAATTCTGGAGAAGGATGGTAATATTTGGTCCCAGAACTCAACCCTGAATCTCCACTGGAAGTAAATAAGTATTAATGCAAATATAAGAGATCTTTACCTGACAGTCTAGGCAATATAGACACAATTGTTCTCAATGAATCCGTTATTTTCTTTCTCCCCTGATACTCATGATATTTTCAGTATATGAATTGCTTCCTGGGGAAATCCTATATTACAGGACACTTTGGATTTCAGTCTTTTCATAGTTATCTTCTAAAAGATAAGGCTAGATTCCAGAAAAGGACATTAAAGCATGTGATTACTGACTTAAGAATTTATTTCAGGCTTTTTATAGGTTGGTTACCCAAGAAATATGTGACCAGCTAATGGTCTTTGAGAAAGACTGTAACCAGACTTAAATACTTAAACCATCTCTTTCAATGGCACCATTATTCTAGCACTCCAAGTTGCAATATTCCAGGTTTCAAACCACAGAAGCTAGCAAAAATTATTAAATTGAAAAAACCCCAACCACCGCAAAAAAATTCCACCATCAAGGACATTTTCTTTGCTGAATCTATATTCTAGATTGCAAAGCTATCTGGAAAAAGCAGTATAAGGAGAAAGGTATCAAAAAGTTGTGTGACATTTTCGGTAGATGCTGATACTGCTTCTTCATTAATTACAAAAAAAAAAATCAACCCAAAACCTTGTGATGACAACAGGCAGGTATTTTTCAACTCCAATCAGTCTAGAAGGGTTTAGCTATAGTATAATTAGCTATTAGTATAATTAGAAAATGTCCTATCTCAAATGGCTGAGTGGTTACGTAAGATCGTCACGTGACCAGAAGTCAAAATACAAC
Source organism: Aphelocoma coerulescens (assembly GCF_041296385.1). Lineage (NCBI taxonomy): Eukaryota > Metazoa > Chordata > Aves > Passeriformes > Corvidae > Aphelocoma > Aphelocoma coerulescens. Next base: position 41,399,074 of record NC_091019.1, on the reverse strand, counting down.
ATCATCAAAGACTATAAAGGGAAGAAAAAGAGTTAAACAGCAAATAACTCTCTCCTTAAAAGCAGAAATCACAGTAATATATGTTAGCACAAAATAAAACAAGAAAAATATCTTGAAATAAACAAATCTTAATGAATGATTTTGTTATACTAACAGGGAACTATTAATAAAAGAGATACTTAATTTGAAGGAGGAAATCTTTCTACTTATAATTAAAGCTGTTACAGTGTTCTACAAAAGCTTTTGCAATACCACAATATATTCAGTCATTTTCCCTCAGCAGGTCATGGAATTCAGTCGTGGATACTATTTCTTTAATTATTATCATAATCTTTTGTTTCTGGTTACATGTACCTATTAAGAGAATCATTTAAGCACCTTTTAACTCAATCATAAACTTAGGTGTAGAGGTAAACTTAAGCACAGCACACAATTCCAAACAAATTTATTATAGGTGATTGGCCAGATGGACAATATGTGCTCTTAGGAGTGCAAAGTTTTCAGTTCTGGTTCATTAACAGTGACATAAATCAGGAGTTTTCATGGAAGTCAGTGGATTAAACAGTTCTAAAGAGTCAGAGGATCCACAGGACTAGACTGCTTGCACTTTTGAGGACCACACAGTGGATGACATTTCCTGCTTCTTAACAAAGCATTAGAAGTCAGAGAAGTAAACTTCCACTTAGAGGGTGTCATAAATTTCAGAGGGAAAAGGTCTTATGACATTTGGCAGCTTATACTTTTCTAAAATAATAAAGCTTGTAAGACTCAAAGGTTATGTTGAGGGGTTCAATTTTTTTCTATTTGAGAACTTTTGCTTTTTCACCAAAAAAATATAGCACTTCTGGAGTTTAAGGCTAACATTGAAACGCATTCTCATACATTCAATCAGTTCTGTATCCTGAAAAGGTCTGCCTCAAAATATGTTCTGAATTTCCACCTTTTTACTCTCTTATACAATTGAAAAAGTGTTTTTTCTTTCAGAGTAAAATTTCAGTTATATACATATGAACAGCTTAAGTAAAGTCTATTAAAATGTCATTGCAGTCATTATGTATTTTTTCAATTTCAAAGAGGAATACATCTGGGCTTGTTGTTCAGCTGACTTTATTCTGATAATCTGTTCATTGCAAGATCTTGGTCTTCGTATTGTATTATAAAAACAACAGCTATTAGCAGAAAATCTGTGTTTTGAGTGTTCACTACCTTAATTTACTGTGCTAGGTGTTCTCATCTTTTTCTGCACTGCATTTTTAAATACCATTAACTAAATAATGTGGTTCCTGCAGCATAAAGTTCAGGGAGGAATTTGACTTCAGATGATTAGTTAAAAATTTATCACATGTGACCTAAAGGTTTAGCTTTGCAGCAATATTTCCAAGTATTTAGGGAAAAATCAGAACATCAGAGTGAAATAAGAGCATTGCCCCATGGGTTACTCATGATTCCACTTTAGGATCTTTTGTAGTGGGGAGGTTACGCAGATGGATCACAAACATACAATTTTGGTCGTAAAGGAAAGCTTGTATCTTTATATAACTGTCTTCAATGCTTGCCAAATTCCACATTATTTCCCGACTCTTTAAATTATTCCCATATAATGAATGTTAGTTTGAGCTCTTTTGATGTGCTACTATGTGGGGGACACTCACAAAATCCAGTTCTGAACAGTTAGGATTAATTTCTGTGCTTCTGCTGTAGTCACGAAAGTGAGGAAACTTACTCTAACAGGTAACTCACAACAAAAGCTATATTTCACAGCTGTGAAATGCCTTCTATTTCTAATTAGCCTTCTGCATGCCCCAGACATCACACAGTTAAATGAAGTGTTTCTGCTAGAAGATATACGATTTGCCTGTAGTAAGAAAAATCAGGATTGAGTTTAATGAAAGAGCACAACCAACAAAATAACAGCAGATACCATTTTTTAAACATCTTGATTCTTTCCAACAAGAGATTTTTCTGGAGAATTAACTCCATGGGTTTATTTACCCTCTTTTCCCTAATAAAGTGCTTATTTCTTATGTAATACATAAAATGTTTTATAAGAAAGATCATGGTGACAGACACCTTCAACATCTCTAAAACTGTATGTCACGAATTACAGCAGGACAATCAAATAACTAATATTCAAAGTATGACATATAGTAATGACAAACTGAAATACAAAGAAAGTCTATTGTATTAAAAAAGCAAACTAGTTTCTTTCTTTAATGTCTTTTTTTAGCTCAAGAGAAGTTTATAAAGACATAATTGTGTTTCAGTGGGTTAACACAATAAAAAGGGCATTGTGCCTTCTCTTTATCTTTCTGATTTTTTTTTTTTTTTATTTTGAAACATTTCCCTTTTAAAACAAACCCTACACTTTTCTTCTGCCAATCAATACTGGCACTGGCTATATGGAAAACACACTGCATAAAGTCACACCTTTAAGAGAAGTATTCCTGTTTTTTTAATAATAGCATTGTAGAAGTACATAATTGCTAAAATGCAATGAAATTCTCAAGGTAGAAGCATTAGGCCATATTAGTTTCAAATGACTAACATTTTTATGCACTAGTTTAATGAATTAAAAATTATTTACTACTTATTTTAAAGGACAACCACTTTTATTTAAAGAACTATAAGGTACATGCTGCGCTGTTAGCAATCCTTCCAGTACCATTCTCTTTTTAGAACAAAGACTTCTAAAGCCTTCTAAACTTAGAAGATCAGCTCCCAAGAATCCCAAGAATGCCATATGAATTCTACATTAGAAAGACCTGACCAGAAATTTTCAAAATAAAAATATTCCAGCAAAGCTGTGCGGAAGAGCTGATAAAAACAGCATCTGTCCATGTTCACAGCTTACTCCTCTCTCTCTGCGAGGAAATATCTATCTAGACTAATCAAGGGTAAATTCATCTCTGGCATTTTGACCACATAATGCTTACAGGGAATTTAGTGTAAGGATCTAAGTCAGGCAATAAATTAATGTTCCAATCATGTATACATCTACCCCTGAAGGAAATTACAGGCAATTAAAGAGGATGGTTTACATGTAGTTTCCAAGTTCTTTGACAGCTTCATCATGTAAAGGAGTCCAATGCTACATTTGTTAGTCCTAGAGCGTCCTTGATGCTCCTTGCTGTCAAGTGTTCATTCCTATTTCAAACTCTTTGGAAGATGGCCCTCCCACTAGCTCAAACAAGTGAAAAGTAGCATGACATAAATAAATCTTTATTATTATTGAATTGCTGAAGGAGAAATAATGGGGGAGAGGGGAGGCAGAAGCCCTTATCCCTGTTATGGGATTTTCTCACTCTCTCAGATTCCTCAGTGTGGCCTGAACAGATTTAGCCTTCCTAGAGTTTATAAAACTGAGACAGTATGGGAAGAGAACTTCTTTAATAAAGAGAATTTATTTCAGGGTTTCTGTAGACCAAGGCTGACTCAGGAACCCATACCAATTCTCCCAGGAGAATGAGCAGGTAAATATTAACAAAGTTGCTTCTCCACATAAGAAAAAAACCACCTGTAAGTTCCAGTCTTTTCAGATGTATCCTTTTTCTTTTGGCATTTAAATAATACTCTCATTTCCTCAGTGTGCTGCTGCTTTTTACATGCCTGCATAAGCAGAAAAAGCCTTATGCATCACAATCTTGCCATGAATGGAAAGAGCCCTCATACAGTCTCACAGGACTTCTTTCGACCTAAATTGGCCTTTCAAATATAACAGCACTGCTTCAGAAGACTTGGCTTATCCATTCAGTGACTGTGCTGGCTGGGATCTCTAACTCACTGGGAATAGAGAATCTGCTCCAGGTTGGGAGCCAACTGCTGGTGTAACACTGACAGATGCGGGACCCATATGCCCAAGTCTGGGTAGGAGGCCTGTATCACTGGCATCTGGATGGCAGCTTTCCTTTTCTGGCTCTACTTCTGGCTTTGCTGATAAACCTGATTGTCTGTCTGCTGTGGGTCAGCCTGCTGCTGCCCTGTAGTCAAGTTTTGTGGATTACTCAGTGGTTCCTCTCTGTTAAAGAGTGCTATCTGAGCATAGTATGCATCCCTTAATGCTTTCATAGGCCACTACACATCTAATTCCAGTATTTCTACCATTCCTGGTGATTTCTGCATCGACGATGAAATCTTGCAGGTGCAGCGAATCTGTACAATGTGTAAATGTTAATTTCCTGTCTAGTGGCTAGGAAGTTATGCTGATACCATCCATTACATTTTAATCCTAAATATTTTTTTTATTGCTAGATATACTGCCAGGAATTGCAAGTGTAAGATTTGAATGACCACAAAGACATTTTTATGAAGTGGAAAACACACATCATTAAAATGCTCTGTAAAAGTAAAAAAAATAAAACAACAAACAAAACCTATGTAAAAATTTTCCAAAATACTATTGACACCTACTTAGATATTTGCATGGGTCACCCTGGCAGGCACATTCTTGAAACTAAAAGAAATAAAATGCTCTTTAAGTTAAATGCTCTGCTCTGCTGTTGCTACTGTTCTTCCTTAGTTGCTCTGAAAAAGAGAGTTTTTATCCCTTGAGAATGAAAACTATTGACCTAAGTACTTGTGAACAAACATTGATCATACCCGCATATTAAGAAATATCAACCATTTCCTTAGGTAAGAAATAAGAAAGGCTAGTTTCTGTTTAAACTTGGAGTCTACCAAAACCAGAGCCTATCCATAAGGGAGGTCACTGAATCTCATTCTGAAACATGGCTTAATGGTATATGCACTCCTATATCCAGCAACAGCAACTACAATCACTTCATGCCAAGGCTCCTACATGTAGATAATTTATACCCTCATCAGGAATAATCTATCTGGGAGTTGGGGGATCTTTTGTAGAATGAAAGCCAAATGCTGCTAATTGGCCTTGGCAAGAACTGGAATTGTGGGGAGCAGTACAAACTCAGTAGCCTAAATGTGCAAGGACTAGACATGCAGCAACCCCCTTCCTCTCTTACAGCATTTGCTCAACCTTATGTGGCCTAATATGCAGCCTAAAATGCAAATATGCAGAATCCTAAGCAGACACAAATAAGAATCCCTACAATGCCCTCAATGCAATGCCAGTGACAAGAGCAGGCCTTTGTACAGGAAGGTGAATTATCTTCTGCTAGCCAGATGACATACAGGTTCAGTCTTTCACAGGCACAGCTTTAGGAGCCTACAACTAGGTGTTTAACTAAAATACTCTATTATTTGTTTGTGCCAGCTGCAAAGCATAACAATTAATAACGACAAGAAATTAAATGCAAAAACTGTTTTTCGTTTTGAGGATGTTAAGCTTGGGTTTAAAATAAACAAAACCAAGTCTTTTTTCTTGCTTTGATAGACTAATACAACAACTATACAACATTATATATCTCTGAAAATTTGAACTGTTTCCTACCTTCTTATATACATTCTGATAAATATTATTTATGTTTAGACTATCTAGTACTTTTTATTCAAAGGGAGAATCATATTAGCAAAATCATTAAATTTGCTTGACTACATAATTTTTAAAGGATGAAAAACACTGCCTTGATCATTACTGTTTCAGACATGCAAATGTAAAAATTATTTGAGAGAACAAAAAAAGAGACAGCAAGTTTAGCAGGACAGTCTTTCAATTATACTTTTCAAGTCCCAAAGTTTTTTTTCTCAGAATTAACAGATGGCTTACTCTTATTTCCAGAATTGCCTGCTGACCATATACTTTATATAATTAAGCCTTGAAATTCTAAATCACAATAGAAATACATTTTTGTGTAAAATTTTAGTTGCTTTGAATACTGACACACTGAGTCCAGGCTTTAAATTTAAATCTCACCTGTAGATGACCTTCTTCAAGACTGTATAGAAGAAATCTGAGATTCTCTACTACATTACATGTCTGTTACATATTAGGGCTCCACTCAAACTCTAACTTTTTTCATTAATTTTCAATAAAAATAACACTTTTTCATACTGTGGACTAAGAAGCATTTGCTGATAGTCTGAAGAAAGTTGACCAGTCCCATACTGTTAGTGTGTTCCTTCGAATCTTACCTCCTAATGTTCTTTTTGGAATAGCAAAAAGCTACGTGGCTCTATCAATTGGCTAGGAGACTGCTCCTACAGCAAAGGTGTCTGCTATAACAACTGTTCTCTACTGCAGGACTCTCTTGAATTGTGAGGAGGACTTCTGAACTCTAGACACCAACATACACCCATCACAGAATTTTCTTTCTCCTTAAAGTATGCATTAAAGGCAGATAATCCACCACCTCTGTGCTAAAAATCCCAAAAGAATGAAATAATAAAGATTAAAATCTTTATGTTGAGCAGAAGATACAACTGAAGGGAAGAATAGAATAACAAATACTAAGTGCAAAGCAAGCCAATGATACACACTTTAAATCACTAGCCATAATAAATACGTAGGAAACAATTTACAATGCATTAAATCAAACCTGAATTCTGTGAGACACTACCAAAGAGATATAGTTGCATAGTAATCTAAAATGGTACGTATCTAAATAAGAATCTCCTTAAAATGGAAGAAATCGAAAAGAAGAAAATTCATTGGCTGAGTGCTGTGCATAATTAATGGCGACAGTCCAGCCCCAGTTTGCAGCTTTTGTGACTTTATTACGTGTGTGCACGTGGGCCTAAATGTGATATCAGGTAATTACACATCACTACTTCACTTGTGGAAATATTATCTTTTTTTCCATAGTTCCTTTTTTAATTTCTGTACAGGTAGAAATTCTAATGCAATGACATTTTAGCAGCAACTAATAGAAACAACCATTTAATCAACTTTTGAGATAATATACTTCAGAACAGAGAGCATGCTCTGCAAGCCCGACTCATTTATTTCAACAATATTTGTATTCCTTTAAATGTTATGTACTTAAAAGTCTGTAAAAGTTGTTGCACTTTCCAAGTAAATCCAGGAAAAACAGAATTACGTCTTCAGTTTTTATAGCATTTGGGAATTTTGAACACAAAGCTTCCATGTCAATATTTAATTTTTTATTTATTTAGGCCTTACATTTGGAAACAAACAAATAAACAAAAAGGGACTAGCAAATACCTGATATGATGAAATAACTCAGAGTTAAAAGCAGCCTTAAACAATGGCATTCACCTGAATCTCATCTGTCCATGCTCCATTTAAGGGGTTTTTGTATGCAGACTAAAACCCTACCCTTTGCCAGCTCCCAGGTAAAAAGAGGGCACATAGTGCTGTCCTTCACATCCATTGCAGAGGAGTACAAATTGTGTTTAAAGCCTATTTCTAGTGTATTTTTAATAAGACCTGAAATGAGAAATATTTGAAATCTTTGAAACTGTCATCAATGTTTTCGAAAAAGTGAAGAAAAATGTCAGTTAACTTGCTCAGCATGCCCACAAAATATACTTTTCCCCATTTTTATTTATTTATATAAATTCAACACACTTTTCCTTTCTTGATGAATGCTGTGATTGAAAAAAAACAAAAAAGTTTTCTGAAATGAGGACACTTACTGCCCTCACCTATCCCTTTACAAACACCATAGAAGGTATAACTCCTTCTGGTGAACACATACATTAGTTTATGCTGTCTATACTTTTCAAGCCACCTTACTCCAGAGAAATATAGGGCAAAACCCCAAATCATAGCTGAATGCAGACTCCATTCGAGTTCTGTTGATGTACCTGAAGAAAAAAAATCCTCCTTCAGCTTCTACAGACTGCAGAAACTCCCTCATTTCTTTTAATGACCTGTTCCCTCTGTTTGATTCAATACAGCCCACTGGCTATGGAAATGACAACACTCAGCAGGTGACAACAAAATGGTCAACAAACAGTGCTGAGATATGTCATTTTCTTCAAATACTTTCTCAGGAATTAAATGGAACAGCACTGTATGTGTACATGTCCTGCTCAGATCAAATATTTTTTTATTAAATGAAACTGCACGCTTCTATATATATAGTTTCCATATAAAATGCAGGTTTAAGTGTACTGCTCCAAGCTCCAATTGCAAAATAATTTGCTGTTTCCCACACCTCCCCCAGTCTCCTTTTAGCATATAACCCCTTGGGCAGCAAGAGCTCGGATGCTGTACCTTTGCCATAACTCCAGATTGAAAGCCCTGCCCTTATGGAGTCAATCTGATGCATTTGCTATGACTGGGACAAATTGGAGTATGCAAATTAGCACCTTTTGAGTCTCATGAACCCAGGAAATTCTCTTGCTACGTGTTCCAGCTAATGGACCTGAGATGTCCTTTGTAACAGTGCTGTCTGTGCAACTCCTTTAACCTTTTCAGATTCTGATCTAGCCTTTGTTCCTAGCCCTTTTTAGAATCGTGCAATGTATCAAGTTAACCTCTGTTATAATTTAAACCGGTGTAACACCAAAGCCATATCACAGCATGCAGTGGCATTTACACATGTTTAAAGTGCAAAAGAGCATCCAACAGAGAATAGCAGCTCACAACATTAAAATTTTTAAGAGAGTTTTTCTGCCTACTTTCAGCTTCAAAAACTTATCTTTACTCTGAGTCACTTAAACTAGTACAAAATGCACTATTAGATTTCTAAAGTTCTAAATAAATTAACATCAAGTGTAAGAGCTTGTCCTTTTATGACAAGAGTATGATCTTCTGAGAAGACGGTCAATCTACAAAGTACTTGAGGAGCGACTGCTGACCAAGCATGAACAGATTCCTATGTAGATTATTTAGAAATCTACAGAAAGAAGCAGAAAGATGCAATAGCATTTATCCTCAAATCATAAAGTGAAAGCTGCTACTGGAGATGCCTTGTCCCTGGAAAGGCACACTGCAAAGCAAGATAGTAATCTTTTCTTATCAGAGTCCTATGACTCTTTTCACAACATTTCAGCATTTACACTGACTTCCTGCCTTTAAATTGTGTTTGGGTGTGGTGTTTGAAGAGTTAATAAAAGGACATTTCATGTCACTCCAAATTACTGCTTCCAAGTAGATTGTGTGCCTATCTTTCCTCAACACAGCATTTAGTACGCTGACACTCTCCTCTCTTGCTGATTTTTTTTTTTTTTAGATTTTGTTCCTAATTTAATATTTGGTTCTGTCCACTTAGAATTGTATCTTTAATAGAAAGTTGTACTTTCATCAGTATATATGCATCTCTTACATCATAAATCCATCATTGTGTAGTTTATAGTAAGGCACTACAGCATCCCGTTTATTACTGTTATCTCACTGTTTCAGAATTACTAAATTAAACTGTATAATCAACTATTCTAGAGAAAATATGGTTGCACACTAAATGCTTTTGATTTTGGATAGATATGTAGATTAAATAAATGTGGTTTTTTCTACTCTGTGCTCAATTTCTGGACTACATTTTGTTGAGAGCATTTGGTGTTCCGTTTGGTTTTGTACCCAAACTCTCTGGATGCCACTTAACGTCAGGAAGAAAACTCATAAATATAGGCTGTACTTGACAATTAGGAGGTTCAGATTAAAAATTTAAGTACACAAAGTAGACTCAACAAATGCCCTACAGAAATCATTCCCTCATAGAACTTTTATATGATCTCCAAACCCTCAGTTCTGACTTACTGTGTACTTGTTCTGTCTCACTGCATGTATGCACCGCTCTTCATGAATAGAAAGTTTAGGATCGCTTTGCTGAGTGGTTTGATCTGCAACAACTATTTCCTCTTAATTCATCTTTTAATTTCCACTTTATTTTTGGCTACTGATGCATAACTTAACCTCTACTTCATCCCAAAAATTTTTACTTTCAGACAGCATAGATCTATGCTCTCCAACATACCCTAAGGTTTGTCAGCCTTTCCACATTTTCCTCTTTTCGTCTGCCTTTGACACATGCTAACAGATGTCAGTTAGTAGTCTACCCCTTTAACCCAAAGCAGACAAGAAGCTAAAGTCTTCCTCATTCTCAGAAAGTGTACCACTGGCATCATCATTAGCAATTGCCCTTCACAAATTTCCAAGTCAGTAGAAGTCTTTTCTCCTGACACCTTTTACAGCCTGGAAAAATCCTCCATCAGTACTACCATCTGCTGCTTCCTCACCTTTAGTCTTGTGTCACCATTTCTGTGTTGACTAGTGTTATATAGAGATAACCTCATTATGTAATACTCAGAATGACTGAAAATAGTAAATGAGAAGATAAATCTTCTCCCTAATATTTTACAGCCCTCCAACACTTTCCTCTCTCTTTTCCCACTTTTAAAATTTTCTTGTCAGATGGGACTCCCTCTAATAATTCAAATATTAGAAGAAATGAGATTTCCATTCAGCTATAGCCTATCCAGTCGGCTTCTTTTTTTTCTATTGCCTCTATCTAATTAAAACACAACAAAGTTTTACACAACATTTGTGGGGGATGAAAAATTTTAGAACTATGTATCTGGTTCACTTATGATTATTCATACTGCTTGGCTGATTTTAATACCTAACGAACAATGGGCTTACAAGGCAAAATATTGGTACTTTTTTCACTTCAGGAGAAAGTTCTGTTTTTGCATTACCCTGATAATTGTGTGCAACTCTTGTACCATCCACAGTTGTTCCCTACTGCAAAAATGAAAATAACTTGCTCTGTTTACTGTTCTCTAATTTGCCTTAACAAAACATTTTCATGGATTTTGCCCAGTCCAAACTGGTTGCATGCTTAACACACATATTTGTAATGTACAGAGAACTTTACCCACATATTCTCCAGGAAGGTGATTTTTAAAAAAATTAATAGTGCCATTGTCTCATTATATTCTAAACTAGTTATTATGGGTTAATAGCAACATCTTCCAAGCTTAATTGAATACTGTAGTGAAACTGTATAGTGAATTCTTTCTACTTTCTGTCTAGAAAGCTTGATAAAATACCATTGTTCTAAAAAGTCTCTCTATAATTCTACAAAAATAGTGACAGAAATGAAGGACAAGACCCATTTGGACAGCAGAGAAATGGTATGAAAGTTCCCTTCAAATTTGGTATTTCTTTCTACACCTTCTGTATTTGACAACATTGAATTACAAACTGGATGATAAAACTACATTAACTTGAGGAGTATGTGAAAAAATTTTCCTGATAACAATTTCCAATTTTTCTGATGTAAGATGGGAAAAAGCCTTTTGTTTTGTAACTACTGAGATATTAATCTTTGTTAGCATTCAGTTGATCATTCATGTGACCATGAATAATTCTGAGAGTATCACAAATATGATTCAATCTGTTATTTGCAGCTATTACACAGCTTGAAGAGTAGGACAGGATCAGCCTCCTGAACACAATTTTAGTACAGTTTTACTTTAGTTTAGGAGTGCAAGTGGATGGGGTACTAGCTGCCTGCAAACAGAAGATTGTTAGAGTGCTCACTTGGAGTGAAGAAACATTAATTTTCTTCTTTCATGAGAAACTTAAGCTTATCTGACATGCTCCAGAAAACAACCCAGTGACCTAGATATAGTCTCAGCTACTCTATATGGTACTGGCATCACCTGGAATGATTCACTAGAAACCACAAATGTTGCACAGATCTGCACATTTACCTCACAATTAATAAGGGCCCCTCTCTGAAGCACAGTAGTATACTAAATTGACAAATAGGTTATATTTGTACAGTTTCAAGTCAGTCTTAATATTACAGTGTTGGATACATTAATAAAAATAATTAGAAAAAGAATATCAAACAATTAGGATGAGAGGCATTAGTCAATTGTTCACAATACTAGCAATCCATCAGGCTTCTTACATCTATAGGATATGGGTGGTTTGCTTATTTGTTGACTTTAAATAAAGAAAAGCTAAAATAACATCAATAGGTTTAATAGCCCGTGGCTTCTCTATAGGATGAAGGTAAAGAGACAATTAAATCTTCCATGAAGTTCCATCCACAAGCAGAGGCTTCCAGTGGAGTGAAAAGCATGTGAAGTATGTTTACAAAATACAAGACTGCCTTTCATGTGTGGAAAGTCTGGGACTGCTGCAAAAAGCCAAATTGCAGCATTTGAGCCATTTGTAGCTTCCAAGTACTTCAAATTCTGCTCCCATTCTAGGATGACATTCCATGATCAAGGCTGTGGTGATATGGAGGTTTCTAGGAAGTAAAACAAGGGCTTACAGGCCTTGTGCATATTTCAGATGACTTTGTTGGGTCACCTTGGACACAACTGGACATCCACTACAGATATCCTCTGTACATTGTTAACCACTTCATTCAAGCTAAGTGGTTTGTAGTTTGTGACTTTTGACTCAATGAAGATTGAGTCAGATTGTTTTCACTGAGGTTGTCTTTCCTTGGATCTTAATAGGAACCTGATTTTTTTCTCTCATTGAATCTGATACTGCAATTACAAAGATCTTTGTTGACCACAAAATACTTTCTTAATGGAAGAGAAAGGTACAACACAAAGTAAAAGGGAGATGCGAGTCTCATAAAATTTCCAAGATAACATTCAACAAGGCTTATGAAAAGCTTCTGGGAAGGTAGGTGGGCACCTTTACGGAACAGATGGAGAATTCAGTAGTTGTCATCCACTTGTAAATCACGGGTGCACAACAGATCTTGCTATGGAAATAAATGAGATTGGTAGTTGGCTTTTTTTCTCTGTCTAGTTCAGTAGGTCAATGCTATGAAATTTATCAAAAGTATCTAATGCGCAAGAACTTCAGGGACATGGCAGAAGTTAACTATGATCTTCCAATTAGTTTGATTTTGGGTTTGATTTGGTTTGTTTGTTTCTTTGTTTTCGTTTGTGTGGTTTGAAACTCATGGTACAAATCTACATCACAACGGTTATTCATGCCAGTGCTCGCAATTGAACAAGCCTACAAAAAGAAAAAGAAGATACACTTTTTGTTGCACTGACACTTCAGTATCTGTCCAGTTTAAGGATTTCTTCACACAAAATGAGGTAGGGCAGCATAGACAATCTAAGACAACTAGTGTCTGTGTTACTGTGTATGAAATGTGTACGTAATTCTATATGAAGGTGTTAGAGTTTCTTAACACTTGAATAGGCACTGCTGAAGCAAAGAATGCAATTATGAGAGTTATCACTCTTGTATGCAGACATACAAAATGTGTACTGCTCACTACAGTTCAGATACACACTCCTATTATTATTACTACTTATACCATCTTTCTTGATTTTAAAACTATTCCATTGTGATTGATTCCAAATATTTAGTCTTTAAAAAGGCACTGGTATTTTTAAAGGAAGAAACATACATTTTTAAAATATTAAATTTTATTTGAAAATACTGTACCTTATACTTTTAATTGTTTTACAGTTCAAATTGTAAGGTGTGTTCTTTTTTGTTCAAGAATTTTAAAAGCAACTAATTTAAATATGCAAAATTATCTTGAGTTGTTCATACGTGAACTTAAAAGCCATGCAACACAGGAAAATTAAGTAATTATGCCTCCAAGTTATTTACTGCAATTAAGCTCATTTATCATATGCAAATTAGTGCAAACTGGTCTCATTAGTTACTAAATTACTCAATATGAGCTGAACAATGTAGCACTCCAGTTTGTAATGAAAAATCCCTGTAGAGGCAAGCAGTATCAATTAAGCTAATTTGCATATGCAAATATATTCACTAACTTTCCCTTTTCTCTATATTTAGTTCTACATTTCCTGATCATTCCTGATTATAAGAAGAATATGGGGTTACTGACCCTTTTCCACACCTTCTCAATAGCAATAAAGTTACAGAGAAAAATTCAGAGATCCTGAAAATCTGATTAAAATCTTGCTAATTTTTACAACCAATTTCAGCCAAATTTTTAATAGTAGGTACCAGAAATAATTTTTTTACTGGATTTAGTTGATAGACAGATACATATGAAGAAATATAAAACAGAAGAGGTCTATTCTCATTATAACACCACTTTTCAGAAGAAAAGGAATGTACAAGATAAGAAAAACAATGCCCATAATTTGGCAAATCAAAAATATTGTCAAAAATTAATTAACATATTGCCATTATCTATTTTTCTCCTCCATTACATCCTATTCTACTATTCATAATTCAGGTGCTTTTACTTGGAAAACATTTAAAAGACACTACACTGACATGAAGATTCTGATGTAATAGTGTTTGAGCAATCTTTTGTGGTGTCTTCTTTTCCACAAGCACAGAGTGGATAGTGCCTTTGGCTTCAAACCTACCACTGAGAATCTCTTCAGCATGATATACAGCAATCAGCTGTGGCTTGGAGATTTTTTGACATAGAATCATACAATTTTAGACTGGTTTGGATTAAGAGGGTCCTTAAAGATCATCTAGTTCCAACCCCCCTGTCTTGGGCAGAGAACCTTCCACTGGACCAGATTGCTCAAAGCCCCATCCAACCTGGCCTTAAACACTGCCAGGGATGGGGCAGCCACGGATTCTCTGGGCAACCTGTGCCAGTGCCTCACCACTCTCATAATGAGGTTGTGCATGACTGTTGGATTTCATATGTCAGCAAAAAAAAAAGCCTCTTTGTATATCTAGATTTGTACAAAAGACAAATGCAAAGATGCATCCAGCCTTATGTAAATGAAGCCCTTTAAAAGTATTAAATTTGATTTTACCAGGGTTTTTACTCACTTTTTCACCTCTGAATTTATGTAAAGGTAATAGTGCTCTGATTTTTTTTGGCACTGATGAAGTCTGCAATTAATGGAACAGAATTAACTGTATGATCCCTAGGCACAAATGTTATCCCAGATCAAAATCAGTAACTTTTTAACTTTTATTTTTCTCATGATGGGTAGAGTTTTACTTTTTCTATTTTCTGTACTTAACTGCATCTGGGAAAAAACCTTTAGTACCTGTATCAATCATAAATTTAGCAGTATTTAAACATTTGATTCCTTAATACTAAAAAAAATTGTTATGGATTAAGGCATTCTTCATTCAATGATGACTAAGGATTATATGTAAATATATGGATTTAATATATATGGACATGACTAATGTATATAATGTATAGATAGACATGACTGACACTACCTGCTTGTAGACTCAAGATGTAAAAATATCCCAAGATGTACCTCCATTTCTGTTTTTGTAACATCACTATAAATAAACTATACCCACTTTTAAAAAATCTACTGTATTATGCTTATTGGCCTGTCAATAAATTTTGAAGTATCAAAATATTAAAAGGATTAGAAAGGCTCCTTAATTTCTGAGCTTAAATTGAGTCTTCAAAATATTAATAGTAAAAAGGATTACACAAACTATTAATTCAAATTCTTCAGATAGCAGACTTTGAAATCAAAACTCCCAAGGTATAATCAAGGTTGTTTACTTCACTTGCAAACAATACTTATCATGATACTCATTTGAAAATATTTTCTATGAGTAGCAGACTAGGTGAGAACGTTAGAACTGCATTGCACCACAGAATCTGTCCAATCGTTGTTTTAAAAATCATTTTGTCTTCTGGTGATTATATTTCTACCTATTAGACCACGGAGCAGTACTTTGAAGTTCATTCTGATCTGTTTAGAAATGGTGCAATTGAATGCATGACCCAGGTTTTCCTCCCCAGGGTTGATTGCTCTTCTAAAACAACACAAAATCTTAACATGTCATGATAAACCTGTCACCACTATTAATTCATTTTGTCCTTTATTCATTGTCAACAGTCTATCTCACAAATATCAGAGTAGAACTTTCTATTATCAGTTGAGAGATTCACCCTCTTGGAAAAAACCACACCTCAACAGATACTCAATACAATGCTGATGGTAACTTTGATTTAAAATCCTCATTTTTGAGTACAAGTGCAATACAGGGTTTTTCTTAGTAGTAGTATGATAAAGTTCTATCCTGAAAACACCTTAATTTATCTCAAATAGATTAAAAAAAAAAGTAGAATCTAGTTTAAACAAGTATGAAAGTCGTTAATTGTTTTGATACACAATAAGTGAAAAACTCAAAGATGGGGTAGTTGTCAAAGTGGCCATCCTAGGTTTTTTAATTTTCATCCATAAGAGTCATACCTAATTCCTAAAGAGTGTAAATTAATCAGTCTCAATGAGGTTTTATTTATATATTAGTTATAAAAAAATATTGTAAAAAACATACCTTTAGGTTATATGATATGTTTACACACTCAACATACTGACAAACTACATAAACAATATCACAAAACTGCTAGTTCTTCATTTTTTTCTACATGTATCAGACAGCATAGCAGTCTTTCTGCCTAATATGCAAACACAATACTGTAGATACTGGTGCAGATCTCTGACACGATAACTACAACAAAAGTATTTGCTTACAGAATCAAAAACTTGACCCAGACCTCTGCCAAGAGTGCACAACTAAGCAAATCACTTCATTCATGATTCTTGTTCCAAAGAGAAATTAATTCTACTAGTTAATTTCATGTTTTCCTAAAATTATCTTTGTTGCTATTCTGCATTTAGTTACTTTATAAAGACATGAAAATTCTGACATTATCTATAGTGCTTTTGAATACCACAGCTGAGTTAGTACAGAGAGATAGCTCTCAGTCATTTAAAATTAAGTGGAATATTTCTCATGATAATATCCTAATTTACCTCTCTCATACCTCTCAAAAGATAATACACCAGACAAGATATTTGCATTGAGAAGCTGTGTACATTGCTAAGTAAGAGCAGTTATTCAGTGCCACACTTAGGAAAAACTATGTGGGTTTTATTTCCATAGGGCTGGGTTTGCCTTGCTGCAAAGCACATCACATTTCCTTCTTAACTGCTTGGACTCCACTTTTGATTACTTCAACCTAGGAAGGGTTGTGGTAACCCTGGCAAAATAAATCATGCACAAGAATGTTTCCGTCAGGTCATTGGTTTTCAGTTGAGTCTTCCTGGAATATGATGACTTTTGCCATGTAACAAAATTGTTTGACAAATACCAGATTAGTTTTTAGCCCACAGCTAAGAAGATCTAAGAGGCATGCTTCTGTTAATTTTTTAACCTCTGCAGACTGCTCCAAATTTGTGACATATAATTGTGACAACTGGGATATCATGGAGAAAAGCAGTGCTCATAAACCAAAGTGGGGAAAAAAACCCAACCCTAAATTGATATGTGACGTAAGACAAATCACCAACACAAAACAGTAGCTTGTACACACATTCACACGAATACATAAGGGCATTCTGCAAGTAAACACCTACTGAATGATTCTAAACAACAAAATATTGTGATTCAGCTAAAATAACACTTGCCCTCCTTCTCATTAACAATCTCCCAATTACAGACTTTTGAAATAGAAGAAATCCTAGCATAAAAAGAAATCTCATTAATGTAAGTGCTGACAAGAATACTATTCAAATTATTGGCAGAAATATGACTAGGTAGTTATCTTGATTTTTCTTGGAAAAGCCATTTTTTTTTACCTGTAAAATATGACTTCCCAAATGTGATTCAAAAACTTCAATGGCAAGGGCACTGGGACTTCTCCTGCGCTGGGCACCTATAACTGAATAAAAAACAGTTATGTTGCAAGGTCTGCACATTCATTTCTCATGCATCCTAATCACTGACATTAACTATTTCAATGTTTTGCATCTTAAAAGATTGGTGTTAAGTTTTGCCTTGTACATAGCATATAAAATTGGTATATAATTTCAGACTCAAATTTGAAGGATAAAAAAAAATAGATTTTTAAAAAACAATCTATTTAAATGTCCAATGAATCTGGAAATGAATTGTTTTTCAGATATATCCCAAGTCATTGTAGGTTTATGGTGATGAAAGCATGCAGAATTTAGTGAAAAATACTATTGAAAAAGAGGCTACACATAATGTAAATGTTTTGAAATGTGGGGATAAGAACTAAATATTACTCATTAATTAGGATGGTTATTCTACTAGTTTATCTGAACATATTATTTGAAACTGAAGTGAAATAAACCCAACATTAAAAACCCAACTTTTGTAAATACATCTATATTAAAGTTCTCCTCAGTGTAGAGAAGTATTTTAGTATCCCAGATATCCATGTTAGTTGCTAGAATAAGTACATGAAACTTCAGCTTCTACATTTAAATTACATAGTTTAAAAGTGCAAAGTAAGTAGTAGTAGTTATGCTTCAAAGCATACAAAAAAAGGCTGAGAAATCACGAACCTAACATTCTGTTTATATGCCAGGAACAAAAAGCCAGCAATTAAGTCTGCATACAACCAAATGTAGCCATCTACTGCAAGCTGAGGTTCCTTCTTAGGCCTAGGCTATCTTTCCCACATGATCAGAGAAAGCTAGAGCACAGAAAAGACAGCACAGGGCTGCAGGAAGCTTCCTTTCCTGTCTTAGTGACAAAACCAGGCATATCCATAGCAGAGAGAAGAGGCAAAGCTCATTCTGCACCCTTCTAAAGTGTGTACAAAAGCATTTACATCCCAAGACCCTGATGAGAGACTAATGCCTCTGAAACCATCACAGCACTAGTCCATCTTTACGTATTGCTGTCTTTACAGTGTATGATAAGAAAAATGAAATATCAAGGACCCACTAAAAAAAGCAGAATGAATGACTGCCATCACTGAACAGGCCAATTTAACACCAATGGAAACAAAATACAGAGCAACAATTTCTCAGTCTTCTATGATACTGGCTGCCAAACATGATATCAGTAGGAAAAGATAAATGCCAAGTAACGATAGTCATATTGACCTGAAAATGTAATATCATTTCTTATTGATGTTTCATGTAATTTCCTTGCAGGAAATTCTAAGCTATTTATACTGGGAAAACAGGTGGCTTCATAGCTAATAGATTCAGGCAATAGCTCATAATTACAAATGGAGACTGCTGTAGAGCTGGTATTTTCTAAGTCCTCCTCTTTTCTCATATTCAAGGACATAGATACTAATACCTTAAAAGAAAATCTTCAGGACTATATTTCTCAGAAAACCTTTAGCTTTAGTTGTGGGACTAAACAAAATACATAGCACTGTAAAGATTTTTAGTATTCTGATCATGATTGCTGTTAGTTAGCATGATGTTTTGTATGGTTATTTCATATATATTCTATCGGAAACAAAAAAAGCAATTTCAGGTTTGGCTTGCTAGACATTGCTTCATAGTAGTCTCCATAAGAGCATTGTAAAGACCAAAAAATCCCCCAGCCTGTAAACCTGCAAAACCTCCCTGAAATCCTTTGGGCCCTTTCATTCTTCCATCTAGACTGTGTTATATTTTCCACACATTGTCTGAACATACCACCATTTGGAATTTTCCTTTCAATTAATTTTCTGTTTCCTGCCCATATCCTTACATTACCATCTTCTACCATTTTAAAGTGCATCCATTACATATTGAATCCAATTCTATGATATCAATTGCAGGGCTTTTAGCATTTAAGTATCATAATTTGAATGAAGTGCCTGAAGTCAGTGCAACACTCTTTAAAACGGTATCTTGAACCTTAAATGACACTTACAGGTAAGTCATCAGTCCCTTGCAATTGGGACCCTCAGTTCTATACCTCAAATGAAATCACTTTAAGGTCAGTGAGATTTAACTAGAAAACAAGAGAGGGTCAGATCTTAGCTTTAAAATGTGTCACTTAAATCCTGTATCGATGACTGCATACTTGTGGCTAGCATACATGTAGACAAATATCTTGTAGTACTTTCATGCCATTCAGTTCACTGACTTTTTGGTAGCACTAGAACTCTTGGATTTATGTGTCTTGCTCTCAGTCAGGTGATGTGGAGTTCTAATGACAGTTCGTAATTTTACAACCACAATAATATGTTACACAGAGAACTGTTATGTTTCTGGTAGCCATGCTGCAACTCTTTTTTGATAAGTGAATAGATGTTAAATATGCACTTTATTTCATGCATTTCCATAACTATCGTTCTTCATATTTTGAGGAATGAGACAAGACTATTCAGACAAATACAGAACAAGGGAAACTTAAATTACCTGATCATCTGGATTCATTGTCTCATTATTTTATTTACTTGAGCTTTCAAGTTTTCTTGATGCCTATTTGCAGGAGAAGAAATATGCTATTTTGGATATATAAATGCATACCATATTGATACCTTTCAGAAACATGGCAATCTCACAGTCCAGTCACAGCACAAAACCTCTTATTTGTACTGAATGAATTGTTGGCATGCCAATAGACGAAAGGAAGACATAGACTGAAACAGCTGGATTAAAAAGCAGACCCAATGTTATTTTATTCTAAAATTTCCAAACATAAACTATAAATACTGAACTGGCTTCCATCACACAAGCCACAGCCAGTCATCTAAATCTCTCACCCTGGGGATGGAACCATCAGCAACCACAGCTCAGCCGCTCACAGAAAACTTGAAAAGCAAGAGATTTAAGATTTATTTCAGGACATCTATAAATCAAAGTAGCTCAACAACCTTCACAGACCTAAAGGTGTGGATGCACATCTTTTTTAGAAGTGTGGATTCCCTTTCAAATGCAGACTCTTCACAGAAACAAAATACTGAATGCATGAAATAAATTTCTTCTTTTGAGTTACAGGAAGCAGGGGAAATTAGGATGTGGAGAAGGCTGAAGGATGTGTTCCAAACTGCTGGAGTCACAATGGAAACAAGTTCCAAACCCAGGTTAAATTATTCCAAGCTTCTCCTATTTTAGTGTTACAAACAAACATCTCTTAATAGATTTTTTCACATGGGGTCATATTTTGTATTGCCTACATTTAGTTGACAACATTTAACACTTCAATGTACAATTGTGGTGGTTAATCAAAAAGTTGGCTGAAACAATATTTGTACTAAATATTGACTGTTAATAGTGACAAGAAGATAGAAAGATTGCTTTCACATATGCACTTTGTAGTGCTGGAGCAGAAAAATTTGTCTTCTAAAATATTTTACTTTCCATGGCATTGGACTAGGACTTTTACTATCCAAACTGACATGTCTATTCCTGGCATAAGATTATTCCATAACAAAAAATTCTAACTTTTCCATAATTCCTCTTTAAATTTCCTCCCTCAATGACTAATCTGGCTGTGTGTGAGGTGAAGGAAGAACCACCTCCCTTTCAGTCTGTCTTGGGGGCAGTCTAAGCATGCTTAATGCAACCTCAAGAGTATTTGCAATTGTGCTACAGAAAGTGGGAAACCATGGAAAAGAAAAATGTAGACTGCCTAACAAAGATTTCTATGCATCCTGAAGAGGGAGGATTTTCTCTTAAACACAGTTCTAAGGTGTGGGAGTACAGACCAAAGACTGATGTTCACTTTGACTTTCTACTAGTGAAGACAGAGTTCTAATAAAATAGAAGCAGTATTCTTTGATCACTAGGAATGGAGGAGCAGAACATGAACAAAATTATCAATTTACCCCCAAAATATTTTGTGAGACTTTGTGTGACACCCCTCAACATAAACTGCATTTGCGGAAAGTTTTGGAAAGTTCAAACCAGGAGTTTGTAAATTCTTTTGTTTTAATAATAGTTTAAAAACAATACTGAACTTTTAAATTCATTTAGCTTAACCTTTATTTACTCCTAAAAGCTTTTTCTCAATTAGCATCAAAGTCCTTATATTTTTAATTTAATTTTTTTTTATTTTTCTAAGAAGAACTTTTTGTCCACTTGGAAGCAGAGGAGGACATAGGGCCATTGCGCTACAACCTTTTAGACAATCTGCTGTCTGAAGAATTATAAAAAACCAGAGCTCATCTTGAAGAGCTCTAATTGTGGCTGCCAATAAAGTCAGACTTTAATTAGCAAAGCCTGAGCAGGTCTACATAAATATGAAAGTTTATAAACATCCCACCAAAAAAAGAATAGTATCAGCTTTATTCACAAAATATTTAACCATATCAGGCTAATTGCACAGAAGCTTCACATAGAGTTGGCTAATATTTTTCCCAATAGGTATCAACAAAATACATGATGGTTTCAGATGAGAGAGCATAAGAAGCAGAGTGGTCTGAATTTTCTCAGATGACTGTACATGTAAAACAGTTCACAGCATGAGTGTGGCTACAATCTTTTAAATATTCTTTCCCAGAATGTAAATTTTTTTTCATTCAGAGTAGAAAGAAAGATTATAGAAATGGCAATACAATTTCTAGTATATTTGCCTTGGTGTAGAGGAGATTCTATATGAAGATGCATATTTTGTAATTTCTATGAAGAACTCCAAATGTTCATGAGAGAAAATGGAGGTGAACGTGGCAATCTAGGTGGTTTTACAGGAAGAGGTGTGATGTCATCTTGAAATCTTGGGGCTTTCTGATGAGACATAACAAGTAATTTGGGAAGTTTTAAAAGCTGTGTTTTAGAAAAGACAGAGACACTGACTGCAGGGCTAAACCAAACAACAGAGGATTCAGTCTCAGGGAAGGATGAAGTACAAACAATATTACACTCCAGTATTTCTGCATACAAATATTCACAGAAGCTTTTTAAAAAAAATAATTACTTTGCTTCATGTTCATCCTTTTGATGAATATTTTTTTCCATTGATTGTTCCTTGCTATCCCATTTAAGAGTGATTATGTTTTGAAAGAAATCTCCAGCAAAAGAGAACCCCTCTGCTTGGAGGTTGAGGACATCAGGTTTACAAGATGTATATTCCGAACCTGATCTAAAGTGAGGTAAGAGATGAACAGCATGATGTAAGCAGATTTGGAGGGCAGTTGCCCTCTGATTTGGAAAGGGTGTCCAAAGAAATTAAATTACGTCACCAGTTACCTCACCATAAGCCATCATACAATCCAAAATTTAGGTCTCTTATCCACCTTGACAGATGGGAAAAAGAAATAAATCCTAGATGGAACAGCAACATATGTGGAAAGGTATTTTATCTTGGTTTAGTAAAGCTATGGGAATCATTAATACTGTGCCATTACCAACGAAGTATCACAGCAATAAAGTATCAGAACAAATTTGTCACAAAGGACTACATGTAAGATGTATAATGCAATATATGATAATCAACTTACAAAGCTAACAACAGCACTTAAAAACTATATTTTTGTGTACAAGAATGCCCAATATTCTAGATATCCATCTTCTGGTCACTGGTGAAGAACATGAATTCATTACTGGGGAATCCATGGCTGAGAAAGTGAACCTAAACTTTCCGTGGAATAACCAATTAGTTGTCAAGAATATACTGGTTAATTAATGAAAGTATTATATAAAAAAATTACAGGTGTGCTTTATTATTTTCAATAGTTCAGCTCTGAAAAAGCTCCAGGAATTAAAAGAATTTTTAGAAAACTTGCTTTTCAAATTCAAGTTGCTTAATACTTTTAAAAAAATTTTAAATAGATTTTTTAGTTTCAATAACTTAAAACTCATCAAATTGAAATGTTGTCAAAAAAGCCGAAAGTATTATGTCACTTGTTAATTGAACTGGAATAAATGAATTTGAAGACATAATATGTCTTTCCCTTGAGAAACATTCAAAATTAATGGAAAAAAGAAACTAGATAAGTGACTGTCTTAGTGTAAGTTTTCATCTGTTTTGGGAGACTGTTCCTTTACCAATTACTTTCATTTGGTTTATAGGTCTGCTCCTTCCCACAGGATTTGTTCTTTAGGGAGTGGGGGTAGGGTGGGTGGGAGGAGGAGACAAAGTTTCTTAAGTCCTAAATATCTCTTTATTTTTCCTCTTTTCCAAACTTCTTAAAATTAGAAACCCCAACAATGAAATAAGTATATTTTGTGTTCTCTCTTTGATAACTAGCACTGTTTCTTAATTAGCACATACTTGTACGTTTTAAGAGTTTATTTAAGAGATGGTGGGTTTTTTTTCTGTTTACTGTAAAGGGTGAAACCTTTGCTGTGCAAGAATTTCCAGTCATCTAAGCAAAGAGAGTTCTCCATCTGTGGCTGGGGGCGGGAGCACTGGCCTTTCTCCCACACTGTAGTAGTTACTATAGGAACTATTGTGCCTCCTTCAAAAGGGCTACAGACAGGGTGATTAAAATTCTTCATGGGAGAACCCCCCCTCTTCTCCCTGACAATGAAATTCTTCAGGGAGAGGGCTAAGCCTCCAGTTCAAGCATGGCAGCACCTGAGGGAGTGATGTGGCAGACAGAATCACCCCTGCTTTAAATTGAAGCACAGGGAAAAACAAATACAAGGGCCCATACTCCTGCATTCATTTTATTCCCCTCCCATGAAATACAGGAACATTGGCAAAAACTAGTGAGAAACAGGAGAAGGAATGAATAACTTCCTACAGTCTCCATCATGTAGAGGACAACGCAGAAAGTAAAGAACAGATACTTTCAATTCAAATCAATAGCAGGAGAAGAAAATTAATTAGTGAGATAGGAGCTTCCCAGGAAATCCATCTGCTGGAAAGAGACCAGGATAAAGTCTGCAGAAGTATGGAAGAGAGAGAGATGAAGTAGAGACAGATGGGTGAGGGAAGGCAAAGGGACACACAAAGGTGGGGTGAATCAAAGGCTTAAAACCTAGGAATTTATCAGTGTTTAGATAAATGTCCACTCTCAGAGATTTGGCTCGACCAGCAGAAAAATGCATAAACTTTATGACGGCATGAAGAAATGAGTGATGAGTCTGGATTACTTATTCAGATATCACAGTAAGACCCTTACTGGAGTAATAGTTCTATTGTCTTATTTTAAAACTAGTATCAAAATTCCTCTGAAAAGAAAACTGCTGTCACCCCTTTACAGCTCCAATGCTACAGAAATGGCTAGTGTCACTGATTCCGTTCTCAGGAGGAGGACAGGGTATTAACATCAAGTCAGAACAGTGTTATATAGTGTCAGACTATACTTGCTGGTAAAACTAAGAGGCCTACATCTGTTGTCTTGCTTTTTTTTTCCAGTCTGATCCCAAAGGTTCATGTTATGACATTTGTAACATCTGCTACAAACGCGGAGGTAAGTCAGGCACAACCTTATTACTTCCAATCTAACGCTCCATCCATCCACAGGGCTTTCATATGCCACTAGTATGTCAAGACGACCAAAAGCTGTTCTATCTACATGAAGCAAGGTGTAATATATTTCTGAAAGTCAAGAAGAAATCCTGCTTTATGTCTCCCCCTCTTTTGTTGTCTTAAATTCTGGCAATGTTATTTCAGAATATTCTGTGAACAAAACAGGCAAGCTGCTCCTCCTTAGAGCCAATACAATTGCCTTTTTATGCCTTAGACAGTGGTGTGTTGAAAATTGGCAAGCTGTAGTTCACATTCTTCCCCTGTTTTCACTAACACTGAAACATATCCAGCTTCCCCTTCTATACTGAAGTCTTCTTTCTTGCACAGCCCTCTTTTCCTTCCGTACTTCTCCCATGATTTTGTTGGGCTCACTGCATCGTTTTAATGACAAACTTAAATTTTTTCAGTGCTCAGTGGTAAAATGCAACTCCTACAGACAAAAAAAGAATACTTATTTCCTCTGTGGTATTAAAAAAGTAAATGAATAAGGAAAACACTTAATAAGATGCTTTATAACTAGCATTCTTTCTATTAGATTCTCATTGAACTTTTATTGTTATATCCACAGTACTTGAAGACTCCAATATTCCATTGTTAATGGGCTAGAGTACTGTATGCTGTTAGGACTATGCTATCACTGTCAAGTGCCTGCACAGGAAGTAAACCATTTGCTGTATGGTTAAAATCATCCACTAAAGAAATTCCTTAATAAATACATACAACCTCTTCTGACAGAAAGTGGATTGTAATTTTAGAAACTAACAGCTTAGATATTACTGAACTAGGTAATACGGTCAACACTCAGTATCATACACTAAAAATAAGATAAATTTCACATCTGATAGAAGTCATTTAAATTCATCACAGGGGCTGCAGAACACTGCATGGTAGCAAGTGAGAAAGAAAACCTGGTGCCTGATGACATAAGCCGTCATAGGTTTTGATCACCTGCACTTCTGCCATACTCACTTTTTTCTGTCTTACTAGCATAGGCTAAGTAAAAGAACCCCCCCCCCCCCCCCCCCCATGTACCCAGCTAAGAACAACACTGAAAAAGAATAGATCTTCTTATGCTAAATGAACACTAAAATTTGAAAATACATCAAATACTGCTGTTGGCAGATGTAGGAGCCATATCCACTGCTGGAATATAAAATCCAGCTATGATATAACCAGAAATTACTCACTAATGTATCACTGTTCTACCACAGTGGCATACTGAAATGAATCCAACTGTTTAAAATTGTTTCTGGTTCTAAGGTGACTTTAGAGCTTTACTACTTCTACAGACTTGGCTTTATGACTGACACATGTAGGTGGTGGATTTGTTTGTAGATGTCTTTTTTCCTTTTTGTGATGTAGTCAGAAAAGATTTAATGAAGATTCATAAATGAAATGAGACTGGGTACAAGTCTGCAATCAATCCACATTTTCAGGGAAGAAATCTTTATCAGCTGCCAAAACTGAACCGTGTAATTAACTGAGGATTCTGGTAAGAACCAACTGTGCCACTAGTCAATTATTTCTACTTGTCTTCCAGCTGCGGCTTCTGTCTGTTCATAAGTGAGACTGCAAGAAAACACAACGATTGAGAATTTGGTGATTTCAAAAAATAACTGAAGAAATTTAAGGAGATTACCAAGACCATCTGTAGTAGAACCACAACAAGTTTTTAAAATCTATTGCAAATGGTTCTCAATTTCTCACTAGAAATTTTCATCAAGAACTCTTATAAATACTAAAATAGCATTGCAGAATTTCTGAGGATTGAAAAATGACCATGCATAAGCTGCATTGGAAATCCCCAATCCTAATGAAGCAGTCCTCAGAGGAAGTAGTAAGACACTTCAGAATACTGGTTAAGTCATTACAAGTGGGAGATGGAACTGCTTCTTTTCAAAAGCACTGCTGCTTATTCAAAAAAAGAAAAAAAAAAATCTTGAAATAATTTAGAAAAAAGTTAACATGTTTTCTGTTATTATTATCAGCTCCAGCACACAACCAGTGTTTCCCCTTTCATTTACTGTAGGATCTTTCTAAATAGTCATGTGAGAAAAGTCCAGTTTCCTTTGCCTTTGAAGAGTGCCTAACAGGGAAATATAAGAGACATTTGATCAGAAGACAGGCAGAATAGTAATGGATGTGAGAGCTTAGTAGTGAGAAAACAGGAAGCAAATTCTACAGCGAAGGAGAACGTGTGTAGACACAACATTCACTTCATCAGAGTTGCATTCATTAGCATCAGGAATTAATTTAGCTCAAGATTCTTTCTGCAGTGAGGGAGAACATTTATTTGGTTATATCAGAGCTAAGATTCACACTTGTTACCTGAAAAAGTCAAGCCTGTCTGGCTATAAGAGAAAAAGCAAGGCGTTCACCATTCTAAATATATCTTGAACACCTTAGCCATAAATGTTCAATGTGCTATTCTAGCCAGGTTTTTAGTGTTCTGTAGCACATGAACTTAAAGGCATCAGAATTCATTCCCCACACAGCACTTGAACCAGGCATGGACACAGATGGTTACCTTGACGTTGGGAGCAAAGTTTTGTTTTGCAAGATAACACTGTCTTTAAACCAGCTATTTCTCACTTTCTATTAGCACTGATAAATATATTTTTGTTTCTTTTTTCTTAAGAGCTTTACGATTATACTGATAACATATTGCATTGTTAGTTTTCCAACAATTACTTTTTATTATACATACACCAAACCTAATATAATACAAGTATGCCTTTGCTATAAAGAGAAAAATTTGCTTGATACAATAATTCAACAATCTGTGAGCTGAGATTTTACTGAAATGTCCTTTAAAATCTACTTATATTTTACTGCTTTCCAACATCACCTTTTAATTCTTAAACATATTTCTTGTGATTAGTGCATCCGAAGAACTAGATTTACACAACTATGTAATTTGTAAATCAAGTTCATTAATTTAAATGGAAAAGGCTATTTTTCTTGGAGTATAATACGATAGATACTTAAACTAAAATACAGAGTTGAAGACTGTTCAGACTCAACACAGAACACACTTATTTTTCAGTCACCCACAACCTTTATACACCCTGCAGAAAAACTAATGAGTAATGCCTGATAATGTTTATCTATTTTTCTTGTTTCTTTTAGCAACGTCCTGAAAGACAGTTTGAATCCTGACATTTTTTGTTATGAATATGATAGCTTAAGGGCGTTTTGGATTATTTTAAATTGCCTGCTGTAAATCAAACAACACCTTATTTTGTTAATAATACCTGAAAATCTGAGAAATTTACTTGTAAAAAAAGATTCCACTCAACAATATTGTAGTAGGACAAGTCAGAAATCCAGCAAGTTTTCTGTGAATACTGACAAACAAGTCTTTTAATGCAAAGGCTTTGCCTTACAAATGAAACATTATTGCAAAGTATATTCTACTTCTCTCTACAAATAATATGGAGTAAAAAATAACTATTGAGCAAAACTGTCTCAAATTTCTCAAAAGTATCCCTGAAAAATTCTGTTTCAAACTCTGAGAATAGCTCTGTCATACTATATATATAGTATATATATAGTATATATATACACTATACTATACATAGTATAGTATATATATAGAGTCTATCTTCTAAAGGAGAAGAGGGATCTGAGGAATGACGAGGCACCTACATAGCTGGAAGAGGAAGAGACACATTTTGCTGTGACAGCTCATGGACAAATGCCTTCTGAAGAGAATGGCTTATTTTGGTGAATTATGACTTCAAAGAAAAAAATTATGACTAAAAGGAAAAGTGAATGGCAGAAATAGACTGAAAATCAAAACACTTGTAATAAAGGAAATAATACTTTGAAGGATATGAACTGAAACTAAGAATTAGGAATAATCAAAACATAATTTTAAAGCCGTGTCTTGTGTATGTTTACTAATTAGTTGATACTTATTATGACCACTTGAATATCTCTGTTGTCAGAGCTAACCAGGCAACAGGGACTCAACTGCTCTGGTTGCATACACAGGTGTTAATCCATTTCTTTTGTGGGGTTCAAATATTCTTTTGACCTACTGGCACATAATACTTTGAGCTGATCTAAGGGTATGTCTTTATAGTCACAATGAAGGCAAATGTGAACTAGCTGTAAATGGGTTAATGTGGCCACTGATAAGGTCTATCTGTGCTAAAAAGGCCATGTAACTTTCCCAAGAAGGAAGATAAAGTAACTTTTTCATCTCTGAATGAAAGCAGCTGGGCTGCTTCCAGTCCCTAAACTAGCTCATACTGCTGTGTAAACATATTTTGTCTAAAGAAGATTTTTTTAATTAATCCCTAATTAACTTGTTGATAGTTAATGAACAAAAATCCATTGTACAAAAAAAATCCTGGAAAGGTCTGAGCACACCCTTTTTCCATCCAATATTTTCCACTTTTACACTACCTTAGCTCATATTTTCTTTTCACACTTTTCTTTTGTGTTCCCTTAATTTTCCTACTTCACACCAGCTTGCTCGAACTGGCACTTTCAACCACACATATTTCTTATGAGAAAGAAGTTCATTATGGTCAGAGGACCCAAAGCTGTGTTGTGGGAGGTGAAATGGATCATTTTCCCAGGCATCTGAAGCTCCAGAAGGCAACATAGCTGGGAATGAAAACACTGAAGTAGATACTTATTAAGTTGAAAGAACTGAACAATTTAAATTTACTCATTAAACACACACTCTCATCCCCAAACCTTTGGATGCTATTCCAAAAAGCCCTATCTTTTAGGGGAGGGAATTAAAAAAAAAATCAAAGTTAAAATCAAAGCCCAGAGAAGCTGCTATTCACTCCACCAAAGATTCAAGAACTTATCATCAAAAGAGAGGTAACCTCTTACCTGTTTGTTATTGATACTGGCGCTCCAAAGTGTTGCAACCTACCTTTATTTGCAGATTAATTGCCTAAAAAATAATAATTTCTCTGCACTGGGGAAAGCAATATATTTAAACTCTTCCTCAAATAGTGCTTACTAGAAAGGAAAGTGAATTTATACTACTCCAGGTATCATCAAAGAACAGAAAATCAAGTGTCACAATACAATTCACAATATCAGCTTTTAAATTCTAATTCCTTAGAATCCATATTATTAATGCAGAAAATGTATAACAATTAATAAAAATATAATATCTCCCACCAATTTTTTATTCTGGTTACTATATTTTATTAAATCATATTGACAATAATTACAGTTTGGAGTAGGAGTGTATTTTTGTCCATTGGTAAACACCAGACAAAATTTCCAGAAAGTCCACAATAATTTACTTTTATCAATCAGGAAATAGAACCAGATATTTTTATGATGTCCAGACATCACACTCTTATGACAAAATGTCATCTTATGAGTTCCAGATCTCAAAGTGTGATACTGAATCCACAAACCAGACATAACACTAGCTTGTGGACAAAACCACCCACCAATTTTTCCATAGAATCATTTAATGGTTTGGGTTGGAATGGATCATCAAAGATAATTTAGATCAAATCCCTGCTATGGGCAGGACCATCCTTCACTTAGATCAGGTTGCTCAAAGCCTTGTCCACCTTAACTTTGAACACTTCCAAAACTTCTTTGCCTAGCCTGCTGTCTCACAACCCTTTTCACAAAAGTTTTATTCCTTACACCAAATCTAAATTTACCTTCTTTCAGTTTAAAACCATTGCCCCTTGTCCTGTTATGGATTTATGCACCCTTGCCACTCTAACAGGCTCCACCTTAGGATCCCACAAAAAGTCCAAGTAAAGGTTTCCAATTCCTCTTTTATTATTTCTCAGGTTACAGTTTGAGCTTAGCACTACTAATGTTAACTGAGACCATTCAGAGAGAAGAATACAGTTAATCAAACTTATTCTATGACAATTCTGTCACTACAGGCCCTCGTAAAAAAAATCTTCCCCTGTCTTTTTTATAAACTCCCTTTAGTGAAAGGTTGCAATAAGGTCTCCCAGACCTTTTTCTTCTTCAGGCTGAGCCACCTCAAATTTATCAGTCTTTTTTCACAGGAGCAGTGCTCCAGCCCTCAGATAATTTTCATGGCCCTCCTCTGGACCCCCTCTAACAAGTCAATGTCTTTTTTGTGCTGGGGACCCCAGAGCTGGATGCAATACTCCAAGTGGGGTCTCATGAGAGCCAGAATAGAGTTGGAAAATGACCTCCTGTCCTCCTGTCCTGCATGCTCCTTTTGATGCAGCCCAGGATATGACTTGCTCTCTGGCCTGCAAGTGCACTTTGCTGACTTATACCAAACTTTTCATCCACCAGCACCCCTAAGGCCTTTACAGGGCTGTTCTCAATCCATTCCTCCAGTATGTACTGATATTGGGAATTTTTGTAGGCCAGGTGCAGGACCTTGCGTTTGGCTTTGCTGAATTTCATGAGGTCCACATGGTGCCATTCATCAGTATTTATGCTTATTTCTTCCTCTGGAATCACATGAATGATGGGAAGTGGCATCAGAGTACCACTTCAAGTAACGCTGCAGAGGCAATATGCTTAATTTGGACATTCTTGATTGCAATTATCAACAGAAAAGGGACCAAATACTAGCACTTGCTAATCATACACTTTTGCATCTGTTAAATATCCAGTTTGAAACTACTTTCTTACTCATTTCATGGCAGCTCTTGTATGATACTCCCAGTTAATATCATATTGCATTATACTTACAAAAACTACTGCCTGGCATCAAGCCTTTTTGGCAACTCCTGAAAATATTTAAACTGATTTATTGTTTCTGAATTTTGTCCTTCAGTTTCCTGAATTAAAATTATTTAGCTTTATGAGTTTTAAGTATGAAACATAAGAGGACCTTTGGAGATGACTTAACACAATACATTTTCTCTAATCACTTCCAAAAAGTAAACAAATATTTAACAACTATTTTCCAAAAACTGTGACTGAAGTGGATCTTTAACAATGCCCACAGTATGTCCAACCTCAATCCAAAAAATACTGTTTAATTTTAAATTTAAGCATGTTGGTAAACTAACCAGAATATTTTAAATACTGAAGCAAAAAAGGAGTATATTCTAAATAGTGTGAAGGGTGGGTGTCTATTCAAGTTCAAGTAAAATCTCTAAATCTCTCCTTTCCCTGAATTGCTCATCCTATAAAGGATGTTCTTAGAAGAGAAATGGGATATGGGCTTTTCTGACGTTTGAAGGACTTTTGCTCCCAAATCCTTTTATAAAGGAGCTATTCAAAGAAAGTGAGTTTTGATTCTATGTTTCATATTGCAATACTGCACATAATGTGTGTTCAATAACTTGTCATATTATAAAATTACCGAAACTAAGAAATGATTCAAAGCTCTAAAACTATCCTGTTATAGATTAAGTTTAGCAAAGAGAATAAGCTTTATTTGCATTTAAAGTTAGAACAATGTTGATGGTATTTAATGTTTCCTAACATGTAGAAATTTGTTGTTCCATTCTTTGTCAAATAATAATCCTCTTAGTTAATAAAAAGAGAGCTGCCTTTTCAGTTTAAAACCTAAAAGAAACACAAAACTCCATGGAACCCCTTGGAATCACTTCCCAGAGTGATTCCAAAATTAAAATGCACTAACTTGGATACGCCCAACCACATAATAGTATAGATGTAAAGGTCTACATAAACAGAGGAAGACCCTGGAAACATCCCTGAAGGCCTTCTGTCCACCCTATTCTGCAAGCATGATTGACTGTGTCATGTTTATTGTTAGCCCATCTGGACAACAGGTGCAGTACTTAATGGCCAGAGTGTACTTGATTATTGACTAGTGAATATTTCTGCACAACACAATAGGCCGCAGGATGACCCTCAGAAACAGACAGACTTCCTACCCATTTCTACTTTCAAAACCTCTCAAACCAAAACAAAACAGTTTTTACCCTATCTGGAAGTTTGGTATAGAGCCTAATCATACAACTCACATTCATCAAATACTTAGCTTGCCAGGCTTCTATACAGTCAATCTAAAGAATAAGAACTTTTAAAAAGCATGAATTTCAAGCTTGGTGACTTCTAATTACTTCATGCTTAAAGTTTACCTACAAAACGTAGATAAATTGCTGCACTAAAACCACAGAAGATCCTCCACATGATTTGTGCCAATGTGTCTAAAGCTCAGCAAAGCTGATCCCAGGGAGACTTTTCCACTTACTCCTCAGAGAATTCATTTTGGACCCGTTTCTAATGAGTATATAAAAGATTACTTGGATGTTTTGGTAAAGCTACCCAATAAATTAGTCAGTCTCAAATTTTATTAGCCACAAAGCATTACAGTGGTCATATAGCTGAAGAATACTGAGGGAATTGAAGGCATATTAGTCATTTATTTAGGCAGATACCAGAGATCAGTACTCAGTATGGGATGTTAGTTGTAACATTAAGCTAATTGGCTAATAGTTGCAGCAGTTCTTAAACAGTTTTTGTACTGCGAGGTGTGACCCCTTCTTGAACCAATTTATGTAAATCCAGAGGGAGTCTTAAATGTATTCCAGTTTCATGAATGCATGGTCTGGATTAAGAAACCAAAACCAAAAAGTGTATGCATAAAACCAACTGTGTAAACCAGACACCTAAAATTTACATGCTGTCAGCTTGAAAACTTTCTGTTTAACAAATTACTTGAGATAATAAATGTCTAAAATAAATTTAACAATTTGGTATTAAAAACATTCATATTTCATCCAGTGCATATTTCAGGGCTGTAGTTTTTTTCTTCCCAACCTGTAGTTTTTTTCTTCTTTTCTTCTTTGGCTGTTTATCTAGTTGCAAACTTTTATAGATGTGAAATATTTTAAGAAGACCTTTGGAAATGGCCTGAGGTAATTTCAAACTTAACAGACCCTGTCCCACCAGAGCTCATTACAGTGCATTTTATAACAACGTACCCTCTACTTAATTTTCAGAGCTTAGCCAAGCGTACTAGAAATGCAGCTGCATTAAGTGCAATTAATGGTATAATAAAAGCAGTGGAGGACTGTTTAAGACCCAAGAACCAGCATTAAACAGGGAATCCATGTTCTCTAACAGTCAGTGGTGTGTTGGAGTTCCAGAAGTGTGAGATTGCCACTGCTAGGGAAGGAAAAAAAAATTAAACAGCATGTGCTGTTCAGGAAAAAAAAAAATCTTCTGTCCTTCAACAATCCCAAAAGGTAGACTAAAGGAGGATTAAAAAAATATTCCCTCCAGTTATGCCACTAGCATCCCCCTCTCTCTTTGAGCAGGAGTCCAAAACAATAAACTCATATTCCCACCAGTGAAGAAAACAGGCAAATTCAATTCTAGAAAGAGTGATATTAATAGTAAGTGATCCATATAATACACAGAATGATCTGGTTTCTTAACTAACAAAGTTTACTTTCAAATGACAGAAAGGAAAAAGAAAGAATATTTTTGTGACAGGAAATAATATATTATTTTAAATAAAAATATTTTATTTAAAACAAACCAAGTCACATCACAACTGGACTGTTGATTATAAAAGCTCTGCAACTGTTAAGTATGGAATTGTCTTGATAACTAAATTATCATCCCTGGGAATTAAGTCAGCGTTTGTTCGAAACTAAAGAAGAAACACTATGGTCAAGACAGAAGACAACCAACCTCTCCTGACTAATTTCTGACAGAAGTCTACTGACCTCTCATGAAGCAACTAGTGACTAAATTTTTCTATATGGGACTAATCTCATTTTGTTTGTTTCTAGTTTTGAAGCTTATTTTCATGTATTTAACTCAATTATTTACTTTGGCAGAAAAGATCAGCTCATTCATGTGAGTGGGCTTTCTGATTCACAGACAGTAAGTGGCTTACAACCTGGCTTTATGGTAAAATTTGAAAGCACAAAAGCCCTTGATCACGCATGGCTTGTAGATATCATAGTAATTCATTTTGTACACACTGAATATAGAAAAAGCCTTTCATGAGTGCTGAAGATAGAAAAAAGTTATGATTTTGTGCTCTGCACAAGAATAACAAATT
Source organism: Aphelocoma coerulescens (assembly GCF_041296385.1). Taxonomy (NCBI): domain Eukaryota; kingdom Metazoa; phylum Chordata; class Aves; order Passeriformes; family Corvidae; genus Aphelocoma; species Aphelocoma coerulescens. The sequence goes on along the minus strand of NC_091019.1, from coordinate 41,364,173 downwards.
TCTAAATTGTGAAATAAAAACAATTTCCAATTTTCAGTGCATAAGTACTGTAAATACAAAACCAGTAAGAAAAACCTTGGAATTTCAATGTAACTTCTCCCAATAATGAATAAATGAAGTAGACTAGATTTTGTTTTACACTTCCCTTTTCTAGCAAAAAATACACACTAACCACATATTGCTTATCTTTAAAGTTGATTTCAGGTGTTAAGGGACATGGATAACAAACAAAGAAACAAACAAACCTAAAACCTCCACACCTGTTCTTTATGGACTAGACTGCTGGCAACTTCCAAGTCACCTCTGGCTGAAAACCCTATATGTGGACTCAGAAATAATCAACAGTGTGTAGAAATATAAAACCTACTTTGACAGTAGATCTCATTACTCTCAGAAATACATAGAAAAAACAAAGCACATGCATTTTTTCCGCTTGCAAAGCATGTGAATGCATGTATTCCTGATGTTCTAATTATCCAATGCTATATTCTGGGTTGTGGAGACATTTTCAATATATCATTGAGTGTTCTCTCTCTTTCCTGTTCCCTCTGTTTGCTGGACCTGAAACACAGGGGCTGTGCCTCCACCAAGACTGTTTTGCTGCTGGCTTCATATCTTTTTATTTACAGCATTCTGTTACCTCTATCATTCTTTACAGTAGCATAATTCTGCCACCATCACTTCAGTATCACAAGAAAGCAACTGTATTTATATAGGCTTAAGTAGACTGCAGAGAACAGATGATCATGTTAATTCAGTAGATTATTTAATTGACACTCATGTTTCCTACTACTGTCTATGATCACACATTAGATAATGTATCTTTTTATATTGTATTTACATATCCCATGATGTAATTCTGAAAAAATGTCAGCGACTGCTCAGTAAAACGCTATAATTACTGCTGAAATAACCACAGTGGTGTGGACAGTGTTGACAAAATAATAATAATAAAGCCTAGGAAATGGAAGTATTAATGGTACAAGTTTCTGTAAAGACTAATAACTAAAACTGAAACCATGGTACTAGAAACAAGCGTATCTAAGGTAAGGAATTACTACCTCTGCCATTAAACCAAGAAATGATGATTTAGTTCGTCTAAAGATACATTAAAACATCACATCTTGCTGTTGCCAGGAAAGTAATAACAACAAATAAAAGTGATTCTCTGGGAAATTATTTAGTGTTTGCAAACTATTGAAGAAAATTCAAAAATATAAAGAAAGAAATCTCTCCATAATCTCATTCCAGTTTGGGGATGTCGTGGCATGCTAAGGAAATCAAAAAAGCTCTCAAGATGGAAGGTGTAGAATTTGAAGAGCAGTACAACTAGTGACAACCACAACCTTGAAAGCTAGAAGGAAGGCCAGATAACTCAGTTTGCCTTTGGGAAACCAGAACAGTTAGGTCTTACAGAGCACTCTCAGATAGAATAATAAAACTAATTTACCAAGGAAGAATAAACAGGCATTTAAAAATATAAACCATGAAAGATGGAACCGCAATTATTTTCTGAGAAGAAAGGGAAACATATTTTAAGTAAGACAGCAAGGATTGCTACTACAATATTCATAAACTGTAGGAAACTAGATGTTGAGAGGAACTAGGAACTGGTGACATGTGGCAGAACCTTTTTACACCAAGCTGGAGTTTGAGTTGAGCTCATTTTTCTACTTGAGAACTTTGACACAAGTTGGTGGTCTCACACCAGCTCTCAGTAGACAAGCATATATTGATTACAGGATGCTCTACACTGATTCCTACAAGGCAAGGAAAACTGACCAGTCTTAGAAGTCAAACTCTCAAACTTACTGATAGTTCATTGCCAGGTTTGAACATGTCTCTGAAACAATGAAGGAAAGAGCTTGTTAGAATGGTCTATTCTGATTCTAAACATTTTTTTCCCTTGTAAAAGGTAGCTAGCTGTTAAGGAGCAGTTTACTTAACATCCTTTTGTAAGAAGTAAAACAAAATAGTCTAGAATAAGAAGAAAATATTTCCAGACTGGCTGAATGAAAAGCTGTCAGGGGGCTAGCAAGCATGTTGAAAAATCTAAGTCAGTAGGCGTGTATTTACCAGAAGCTGAATGTGGTCTCTTCATCTCTTGTTTCATGCCTTTATCTCCTCGCCATTTTTTTGCAAAGTTAGTGTGTATCTGGTCATGGCTGGGGAGGTGAATACAAACTTCACTGAAATGTCAAATGATTTACACAAATTTCCACATAAGCTCACAACCACACCATCCTCCCAAAAAACAAAACCAAACTAAAAAAGCATCCAACCAAACCCCACAAACAAACAAAGAAACAAGCCAACAAACCCTACACAAACCTGGATGCCAAATCACTCAAAAAACTTATTCAGGGAAAATATGGATTCGATGACTGTGTGGGGTAGTTCACTAACAGCAGAGATCTTACTTATCCAACTGCAACACAAAATAAATGTTGGCACAGAAACAAAAATTTCAGGGTTGAAACTAAAAATAAAAAAATCCAGGCAGAAGAAGAAAAAATTAGAATGAATGGAAATATGTTCCAGGCTTAAGATGGATAATATCTCAATATTGTTAATGCAATGATGATCACTACACTAAGCACTGGGAACCAGGTCATGGTAAAGAATAAAAGAAAATTGTATTAATCGCAATCTCCAAAGGCAGGCCATAAAAGCCATATCACACACACTGAAAAATAATTCATTAAACTATATCCCAGCTGGAAGTAGTGAAAAACAAACAGAATAAAAAGACACTAAGCAGCAGGGAGAAATAAACTTTATGGAACTGTCAAAGCATGAACAATAGGAGGGAAAAAAAAGGAAAGAAACAATAAATGTGTCTGGTCTATTGGTAAAATAGCCACATTAGGACAGACATGAGAATTAAATTTAAAGCAAAACCTGAGATAATGCCAAGGCTGAAGTATCGAAATTATCCTATCACAGTTCAGGACATCCAGTACTTGCAAATTGTGGCTTGGCAGTATCTCACTGCCAATAAGAGAAACATCACTAAATGCTAATCACTCGTGGAACATCAGGCACATCTCTTGAGTTATGTACCCCAAGATGAAGTGAAAGTGAAAATGTCCACACTTCAGGATTGATCGATAAAGAAAAAGTATGCATAGCCCCTATATGGGAAAGAGAACACTTTCTCAGCTAGCTTGTCTCTAGGTTTGATTTAGTGAGGAAAAGAAGTACTTTGCATAAACATTTCCAAGAGCCCTTTTGTAATGTTACATGCCTTTTTTTTCTTTTTGAGGAACAGATGGGAGAAGGGAACTCTATAGTAATGCATTCCATTGTATAATAGTTAAAAATAAGGAGGAATACCACACAATATATTCTGTTAAAAGAAATTAATATCAGCCACTTTGAGTCTTTGCTAGCTAAGCTTAAATAAATCTGTTCTCCAGTTTTGGCTTTGTCAGTTTTTTGCACCCCAAAAGCTTGATTTACAGTAATGTTTGTCAGCCACAGATTTTACAGGCTTCATCTGGAGCTGTGTTTTATCAGAGCAGATGAAAACCTGGCCCAAAGTATATGGGCAAAGAGGCATCCAAAGCCACTGGCAACTTTGGAGAATTTCAGCCCATCCATCTACTGGATTCTGCTGCAACTGATGGCCTTTATAAGCAGAGATGCCAGTATGTACATATGTAAATATATATATATATATATATATATATATATATATAAGCAATGTACAAATGGTAGTGCACTGTAAATGTAAATGATGTCAATCTTTTCATTTGATCCTCAGTTAGTTAAAATTGTTTGGTTTGGTTTTTTTATATGCACTGAATACCACAGAAGGATGAAGAATTTTTCTGATGAGCCAGACAGATTACAGGTGCCTAGGTTTCAGTAAAACACAGAGGAAGCTGAGGCCCCAGATTGCTTCAGATTCTTTCATGTCACTGTTACAAAGTATTAAATCAATTATATTTGAACATAATTCATCCACCAGTCATTGACATATGACAAAACAGACTTTAAACTATGAATTACTGACTTTACTGAATGAAAGCATGTTTTTTCAATTAAAAAAATGCTGTATATCCCGGATACAGTTTTATGAAGACTCAGTAAGGATCCATGGTAAATGTTCTCACATAAGACATTAAGCATCTGCAAATGCCAAATTCTTGGATGGTAATTCTTTCTCTCTCTCTTTTCCCCTTTGACACCCTGAATCCCTACTCCATGTTATGGACTGAAAACCTGGAAATTATATCTTTGTAAAGCAAGACTGTTTTTCAGGTAGAGGAATGAATAAAATTATATTTGACACATAAAAATTTCTTTCCTCCACCCTCCTTTTTATAACTGAAACAGAGTCAAACTAATTTAAACCAAATCTGATTTAAAAATCCTGCTGAGCTGAGAGTTTTAAATACGAAGTTTCAGCCTGGAGTGAATTTTTATGGCTATGTTATAAACACCTGAAAAACAGCAGGTGCCATAGTAATATATACAGTTTGTGTTTTTATATTATTTCCTTAGTTTCAAAAGTAGGTTCTATTCAAAGTGATGCTTTTTCCTAATTTTAAATTTCTATGGATATTATAGTTCAAACAAAATGCTTACAAGCCAGAAGTAACTTGGAATGAACACACACATACATATTTTATAGTTTACACAATTATCCTATTGATACATTTGCCATTTGGCTAAAATAAAAAAACCCTTCCATTGGAAATTCTGTGAATGGTGATCAGAAAATGAAACCCTTGCCAGAGAAAGTTGGTTAAGCATCTCTCAATAGTTTGTGTGGTACTTTAATATACTCCAATGTTAGAGTCCTCAGCTCCATAATAACTTCAAGATTCAGTCAAGTTCTTTTAAAAGAATAAGTACTCTTTCAAAAAGTGGTAAAAATTCTTGTATTCTTTAGTTAAATATTTAGTTCTTAATCTTTCAGGCTTGAGACTGTAACAGTTTGGAAGTACTCAATAAAATGAATCCACATCAACTAACTGTGAAAATGCAAAGTGGATTTGTCAAGTTGCATTAAACTGCTCTCTGGACAATTTCATTCAGAAGTAAAATAGTTTTGATGCTTTTATATCTAATTCATTTAGGAAGAAAAGTGAATTTTAAAAGGTAATAAATAAAAATGAATAATCCTGAGCACTCCTTTATTTGAGAGTAACTCCTCTGCACCTGTCCATAACCTGGTGCAGCTTTACTACTACATTTTATACTGAATTTTGCTATATCTTCCTGACTGAATTGACAAATTCTATGAGTAGATTTTAAACAAATAAAAGACTATCTTTATATTAAAGCCAACATTGATTTCAAAGTCTGAAGTTTAAAAAGTTTGCACATGGTTTTCCACTCACAACTTTCAGTTACAGATGTAGAGACTGTTTACATGCAAATGATTGTTACTGCATTTAAAAATATTTGCATGAAAACTTGCACGTGCAAGTGAAATAACTCTGAATTCAATTTTTTGCATACATTTGTCTAAGTGGTCATCCTTAGGTTCCAGCCTATCAAAGCTTGTAAGTAAAAACTTTTCTTGAAATGAAGCAGGCTAAGTTAGATGGACTACTTATGAATTTACAACTTAAATATTTGTTTCAGTGGCTTCCTTATTAATACATTAGTAAAATTTCAATGTATTTTAAAGGAATTTACGAGCAGATTCAGAACAGTATTTGGGGCATCCTAATCCAAGAGTCTTGATCCTCAAGAGCTCCGTTAGTTGCCATTTGAAATATACACATACCTCATTTTTTGGCCCTCCATGTTTCCACATCACCAGTGGAGCTCAGTGCCCATTTCACACATAGCCCATGGCTGTGTGCTAGAAGTGACACACTGAGGTTATGCCTTCTGGTTTAGGTACTGACAATAAGTAGCAGCTGGCTGCCTTTTAAAAAATAAATAAATAAATAAATAAATAAATTTTTTAAACTACCACCAAATTATTACTCCATAACCTATACTAGCAGTCCTCAGAGGAAAGAATGAAAGTGTGGCTCCTTCTAGCAGATTGTCAAAATTACAAGAGGCCTGGATTCATAGCAGAAAGCATCCCTCCAAATCCAAGGGCAGCCTTTTCCCCAGGTAGGCTGGCGAAAGTGAGGAGGACGCAGTCTTCCAGTAAGGGAAAGAAACTTCAGTCTTCCCAGTGAGAGAGTGGGAGCTGTCATACATGAAATCCCTATTTGTGCTTGGTCTTTGCATATTAAGTGCTTTAATTAATTTTGAGCTTAACATTTTTAAATTGAATGTTAAAATTAACCCATCAGCCCAGGTACACTAATCAAGTTTTTATGGTCCTCCTGTGTTTACTGTATACTTTTACAAGTGTTTTAAGATGTGTTGGATGTATTTTTTTATGTTTTACTTGTACCTTGGTTTCAAGGCAGATTTTAAAAACCCCAGTTGCAACAAACAGCCCAGCCCCCATAGCCGTACCCTGTAAGCACCTGACCCTTATCTCAACTAATATCACCGCTCTGACCAGGAGGAGCCATTGGTGGACAGAGATAATCTGTCAAAGGGAAAACACCAATCACCTTGAACCAAAGGGGTGGGCTGTGGGCAGACTGTGGGCGGAGCAAAAGCTATAAAGGTGTAAGAAAAAGGCACGCCCATTCTCATTCTCCCTTCCTCTCCAGCTTGCTAAGTTCAGTGCTGGAGAAACCTACCCCTTTTTAGGGGCTTTTAGAAATAGATTTCTTTTTGACCAGCCTAGACTGCAAGTTTTTTTTTTCTACCTGAGGTTCAGAGCTGCCTTAAGCCTGAAGTTCCTGAATCTCTGCGCTCCTGGGGCATACCTCCTGAGCCACTAGGATCCCAAATTTTTATATTTTGTTAGTTTTTGCAATTTTTCAATTTTTCTGTTTTAATAAATTGTTTTAATTTCTACAAAGAGTTGTCTCATTCCTCACAGGAGCCATCTCCAACCTCCCAGTAAACAAACCAATCAGTAGTTGAAGAGGCCTGGGGAGATGCTGCTCATTCTTCTTCAAGCAGCTTGTTCTTCAAAGGGACATGAAAAAACCTTTCCAAAGCTTCACTTTGGAGGGTGGTATCTGTCAGGAGAAGGCAGTGGGCTCTGCAGGAGAGGTTGCCTGGCCATGCTATGTGACTGCTGCCCTCAGAGCTTCCTTCAGGTCTGGCACCACCTGACCCACCAGCAGCCAGGACACTGTTTGAGAGGTCGGATCTGCAGCAGGAGAAGCCCAGGCTAGCACTGTTCCTGAGGCTGTTGCCTTCACCTGCACAAGTGACAGCCAAGACACTTGCTTGGCTGCACATGCACTCCCACACTTCACAGCCTGCTACTTTAAAGCAAACGTGCAAAATTTAAGTCTGAAAGAGTCAGGCTATGCAGCTTTACTCAGGATGTGCTTAGCTGTCTGACCACCAAGAGGAGAATGAGCTGTTGGAAAGCTGGGCCTTCCCACAGAGAGGGGCATTATCATCGAACTAATGTCATGTGAGCCATAGAGACACATCCTATGCCCTCATCTCCAGATACATGCAGTATCCTGGAAAAAACAACATCGACACGAGTGCCAGGATTATCATTGCTGTTCAGGCAAATCCAGCTAGGTCGCATAATGAACATGTTAATACAGAAAGAGAGGTAGCCTTCACAAAATGGATAGGTTAATAAAGTCCTTCTTATTACCTTTCTCTCCCTGAGTTTGTCTTTGATGTGCCATGGGAAGGCTGAAGAGAGAGTGATTGCCACTGGGGATTTTGAGAAAAAGTAGCCTCCGGCTTAATACAAAGCCTAAAGATTAGGGTAGAAATATGTAGACTAGGAGAATCTGCTAGCTAAACATTCTCACATGTTCATTTTCATTTAAAATATGCAATTTCTTTCTTATTAATTCCATTTCCTTCAAGAACACGCATAAGTTACCAGATGCAGACATTGCTGCACTAATATTAAGGGAAGAATAAGCACAGAAATCTTTTATCAATGAGATTGCTATTTGAAGGAACACAAAGATACTTCAGAATATAATAAAATCATTAGTACACACAATATTATGGGGTTTGATGAATGGCAAATTTTAAGTGTTCCTCCAGAGATACAATTTGTCAGCTCAAAACCATCATTAGTCTGAATCATTCAGTTCTTATAAGGCTTAAGGGCTCCTTGCTCGGTGCTTAAACATGCATTTACTTTCAGGTATTCACTTAAGGTTACCTCATTTGAAAAGAGTTACCTATAAGGCACTGGGCAATAGCTAAGCACAAACAGAATGTTTTGCTAAACAGGAGCATTTAATACTTTGCTGTATCAAGATTCTGTTGAGCATCTGCTGCTATGCTGGTGGAGCTTGGTGGCACAGTAAATCCAAGTCTATCAGTTCTACCAACACACTGCAGCCACATGACAGAAGGAATTACATTAGTACAGACTCCCTCTGCAGAGTCACCTCTGTTGACAAATCTTTTGAATACTTACTTTAAACCCTCAGATTTTATTCAGGAATGTTCTGTCTTCCTCCAGACAGCACGAAGTTTGTATAAAAGGATAAAGCATTAACCTTCTGAAGAGCCTTTGACTAATCCAACAAAAGTGTGATCGTGCATCCATGCCTAAATTAATACAAAGCTATGGTACTTTGCTGATATTAATAATTAAATATCAGTGTTTGTTGAACCACAGCCCAAATGTATTTCCTCTGCAAAGTAGCTACTTCATTCTGTTGACAATAAATAAATGTTGGCCCCCTGCAACCTTAGAGCTTATTTCTTATTCTAAAAAATTTCAGTTTAATTTTCCATTTCTCTATTGTTTATTGAGAAGCAGAAACATATATTTACAGGCAAAATTAAAGGACAGAGCATTAGTTTGGTGAGAAACACGCCTTATGTTAATATATTAGTTGCCTAGTGGAAAGCCTCTGATAATTTTTTTCATCTCGCTGTGCCTCAGTTTCCACATCTTTACCACAGAGAATTTGCTTGCCCCATTTTGAGAGTTTTATAGATGGCTTATTATTTAATCTGAGTTAATATCTTACCTGGGGCTAGTAAGTAAAAAATAATGGCAATTTTTAACCAAGTCATGTATCTATAAGAGATGATGGAGAGCTTTTATAGCAAAAGACCAAGAATTGTTTTATAATGGTTCTAGTTTGTATTAGAACAGGAGTTATAACTTTTTAAAATGCATTTATCTTCAGATTGTGTTCCTAACAAACATTAAAATATTTTTTTTCTGAAATAAAGAATAGCCTGACCTATTGTGCTCACTACTCTTGCAATCATAACAAAAAGCAAGTAATTTTAAAGGCTGCAACAATTTGGACGACGAAATATTCATATGTATTTTAAGTCTACTGGACAAAAAACCCAAACTAATCCAGAAACCAGAATCAAATATGCCCCAAATGTTAAAAAATGTGCATTAATATGTTATTACTTATGTTCTATACCCTCATTAGCCACAATCATTCAATGATATTTTCCATAAGCCTATAGAAAAGTCATAGCTCACAATGGCTCAGCTCAGACAGTTTACCATAGACTAAGTTTAAGTTAGAAAGCAGGCTCTGGAAACTCTGCTGAAACTAAATCCTAAATGCTGCTGACCATAAGAATTTACCCACACAGTGCTGAAGTGCACAAAACTCAAAACAGAGAGGAAGGACAGCTTACTATGAAAATATGAACTAATTTCTTATCCTTGTAAGGTCTTCCATAGATGCTGCTGATGCCTTTTCCTGGTGTTAAAATCAAGAGTCATACATGGTTAGAAGGGGAAAAGGGATTTTACCTTGGTATTTATTTTAAGGATCCTTAGGTGTACACGTCCAGATAATATGCATCAGGATGCACCCTGCCGAGACTCTCTCTGTCTCTCCCCCCTCCCCAACATTGGGTATAACATTATAGGTTTTACTAATTAGCATATCTATCAAAGATTCCCCAATGAGAGGCTCAAGTGAGCCCCCCTCCCCAAGGAGCCTTCCCCTGGGTGGTTCTATCTTGGTTTACAGAATGTGTTCTGGAGAGGACCTTGGGGTCTGGGGCACACTGATCTCTACCTACGAAGCTTCTAAAATTTTTAGTTTCTTAGCTTAACAAACAAGTCCAAGAATGTAGGGAAAAAGCACTAGGAATACAGAAGTTGTAAAAAGGTATAACAGGGGTGTAAAAGAAAAGGCAAAAATCTTCATGGCATCACTGCAAAGCAGATTGTGTTATTACACAGAATAGTACCCTTCATTCTTGCAGTGTTTATCATCCAGGAATTTCATAGATTACTAGAAAACTAGTTATGCATAATTAATAAATTTCACACATGAATAAACTAAGGCACAGAGAGACGACTGACTCTGAAAGATCACAAATTCATGGAATTTTCCATGTTGAGGGTTAGACAAGTCTTCCTGAAAGACAGCACTAGTGTCAAGATCGAAGATCTTCTGTTCCTGGCTTGTATACTCATGCTTTGTCAACACTTCCAGTCTATTACTCAGTGTCTAGTGTAATCCACAATATCCTACAGCAGCTAAAGACAGCAACTTAAGTTCAAGAGACCTCCTGAACATTTCTTTTAAAAAATGTTAGATTGATTTTACTCAAAGGAAAAACAAACAAACAACAAAACCCCAACCAAAGCCAATGTTCATCTCTTGCATACTGTACAAGACATTGGGAAAGTAGCAAGTATATATATATTTATATTTCTATTTATATATATATATTAACAACACAACAAGTAATGGAGATTACATTAAGCAACATGACAATTAAGACATAAAGTGGAAAACCTTACTTAATGGTATGTATTACACAAGCGCCAAATAACATAATTTCAAATGGAGCTTCTAATTTTGAGAGGCTAGTATCTGTCCTGTCTATGTGCAGAGTAACAAAAATATCAGTCTTATAAGTTAATTCAAATTAATTGTGTGATTTTAATTTTTTTCTTTTACTCAAATATTTTTTTTTCAGTAGAAAAAAAAATAAACTGCGTAACCTATCCAAGAAGAGACAGGGACTAACAAGTAATTTAGGTCACTAAACTGCTTAAAACTACTTCATCTGTTGCTTTTCTGTCTGATTTATTCTCAGTTGCTTCAATGAAAATAGTGTATTAATAAATCTATATTTATTATAGTAATAAATCTATATGGATTAGATTAATAAATCTATATTAGTTAGAACTGACACAGCATTGAGGTTTTACAACACATTTAAAGTAGTATATGCTTCTTGAATCCTGACAATCTTTTCTTTTCTTTTCTTTCATTTAATGGGAGTTCTCCAAAATTATTTTAAATGAAACAACATATCAGCCAAGAATATGTCTCAAAGTCCAATGCAGCAGGCCTAGTGGAAGGAAAATAGGGAAAAGAAAAATGTAATCAATATGCTCAACAGTAAAAAAATCCACTTCTGATAATTTTGATAGTAATGATAACTCCTAGTAACTTGGTTTCTGATAATGTACGAGAAGCAATGAATTTTCTCACATTTTGATGACTGTTCCTAAAATTGCCCTTACTGGTTTTATGTCTTAATAATACTGCACTTATTTTCACATAGTTAAGTGTGTTTATGTAGCTACACTAGTCTAAGAATAAAAGCAAAGCAAAGTTTGTAGGAAGATGACACTGAACCTGAAAGCACGAGAATTTTTTCTCCTGAATTTATCAGCTGTTGTAAACATAAAGCAACATTGAGACTATTACAATAGCCTTTTCCAGCTAACTAAGGCAAACTGCAAAATGTTTCAGTGACTCTTCTACTTCTTTTACACTTTGCCCACTTGTGTTGTTGTCTGATTTAAGCTTGAATTAATGCAGATTGCCTGAGGGCTTGTACACTAAGCAGTTTGCATGCATTTCTAAATCCCTTGTGAACTTCATAAGTTTATGCCACAGCTACAATGACAATTGCTTCTTTGAAAGCAAAACATTTCTCCTCAGTCTGTCTTTTCCTCCTTTCTTCCTTTTGGGATGTTTGGAACACCTAAGTGTCAGGAAAGATGAATGAAAAAAGGCAAGTTATGTAGCATGGCCTCTTGTCCCTCCTGAAAGATTCCTTCAGATGTGGTAGAAGGCAGGCTGTTATAGACGGTGCCCAGCTCAACCTGTTATCTTGGCGTCTAAGCCCTAATGGAACAGTCTGACCAACTAGTGAGCAGGCACAATGCCATCCAAGCATATGGACATGAGTACACGCAGCCAAGTGACCATGTAGGAGAATCAAATATGTTTGCTGAGGGCAGGAGTCCCAGTCTGAAACATCCAAGCAGCTGTCTATCCTGAAGTTTACATGCCTGTGGTTAAGGGGATGTGACATAGCTAATCCAGATTTTGGCTAGATTAATTTTAAAATACAAAAATTAGCTTTCTTGGCACAAAAGGCATTTTGGGTCCTAGCTATATACCAGTGTCTTCAAAACACTATTCCAAATTAATTCCCACCTGACATTTTGGAATTGAACTGTGTTGTGAAATATCCAATGCACTTTCTGTGTGTTTTACTTGTGTACAGTATTAAAGAAATACAGAACATTATTTTGTGTAAGCTATTTTTTTGCATCCCCAAATGTTCATCCAGAAAATCATTTTAATACTGTGATTCCATATAACAAGGGGGAGTAATTTCTTATCAGGGCTACAGTAGTACAAAAATCCCACTTATAGCCCTATTTTTCCAGCAGGGTCTGAGGCATTAACTCTCAATTGGAAAAACAACTCTTTCTACAAATTAGAAAACAAAAAAAGTCATTAAAAACTATTTGTCAATAAAATGATTTAACATAAATGCTACTGAAATGTACACGGCTACTGAATTGACATGATGAAATTCTGTATGCTGGAAATGTCTCATATTTTAATATTGCTGTTCAATACTCAGTGATTATAGATGTACAAAGAGATTACTTTTATTGTTTAGAGCAAAGAGCAGCATCATCAAAAGTACAATATGTTTACTGACGATAGCAAACAGTAAGGTGTTCAAAAGTGATTAAATAATTCAGTAGCCTGAATCTAACTTTCCAAAGTAAAGGAACTATTAATTGCAGATTCACAAAAAGTATCTCCTCTCACTGGAATCAGTAGATTATAGGGATCTAAATATAATATTTGAAGATTCAGGATTGAAGCTGAAGCATCACTGAAAGTAAGATAAGCAGGGTAATACATTGTAAACTGTTTTTTTTTAGATATTTCATTCTAAACTTCAGACAAGTCTTATGCCAAGGGGGAAAGAATATACAGTCTTTACAACAGAAAAAAAGTGAGTTTACATGCAGCCTCTTTCTATACTCTGATTACCTGAAATTGAAGGATTTACAAGCACTGTAAACAGATTTCATGTTCCACTAGGAAATCGAGCCTTAAGAATACAAAACAATAGATCTAAGATTGCTTGTTACAAATTCTTAGGGCTTTAAGGCCTGAAAATTATCAGGATGATTGCAAAAAATATTTTAGAAGCCTGGTTAAAAACAAGATCTCAATGTGATTATTATGCAGTACAAACAACAACAGCAAAAAAACTCCACCAAAAACCCCCAAAACAAAACAAAAATACCCAAACAAACAAAAGCAAAATTAAAAAAAACAACATCAAACCCACACACTTTTCAACACAGAGTCAGCAACCTTTAACACCACATCATTTTGAAGAACTGGTAGTCTAGTTTCTTACTGTGGTCTCTTAGATCGCTTGCATGTAAATGGAATTTTTGTTTTTTTCACCATATGCCCTTTAAGAATACATATTCAGCAAAGCAACTTTTTATTTCTGCAGCAAACACAACTAATTTCCCTTCCTGAAGTGAGCAAAATCTTTTTGTTGTTTTCCAGATGCACAATTAAAATAACAAAACCAAACACTACCAAGGTTAAATTTTCTTCAAACTTTAGCCACAAAAAGTCACAGTAAACACCTAATTCCGAATATGTTTCTTCTAAATCAAAACTTAGCAGCATATGTTGAAATTGCCAAACATGAGATCTGAAGTTTGGATTAAGAACCAAAATTCCCCAACACTGGACTGGGTAGCATTTAACAGTTCTGATCCCTGCTTAAAGGTTTAAACAGAGTGATATAGAGCAGAAAGAAACCCTGTGCAATTCAGATTGATAGCATTTATAGAAAATTAAACTGCTTGTGATTCTTGGAAGAACTATGGTCATATTTTAGTGTAGGCTAAAACTGTAAATTTCAGATTATGTTCAAAATTTGACATCAAAGGTGGTTCAGATATATGGCTACAGTAAACTTTCATCCCTTCTAAATGTGCCTCCATTGCAAGGGTAAGTAAAAAAATCATCAGAATTTATGCACAAAGCTGTACGAATAATTTTCTTGCTTCAGTCTCCAGTTGCTGCAACCCCTTATCACAGAAAAATGAAAAGCTATCCCAGTTCAGATAAAAAAAATTTTCACTTCTCTCTTGGGAGAATCTGAACTCAAGCTGTGAACTATTCTGAGTTCAGGCAGTATCTACTTCTCCTGTTGACACTATTGGATTATGTATAAATAACTGAACTCAGGGAGCAAGGTTTTCCCTGTCCTGACAAGTTGCCTTCACTCTCAAGATTAAAAAAAAATATTCTTATTCTTGCTCAGTGTCTCAACAACTCTGAACCTGTTTCTTACAAAAAAGAATATCTCCAAAACAAAGATTCTAAGAGGAAGTCTCTTTGAGCTTATATGCAGGCCACTTACCCAAGAGGAGCAGAAACTTGCATGCAAATTCATTTGGCTACCTGATGCAAAACTGCTTATTTGCAAAATGTTTTGGGGGTACTAAAACCTTGTTTCAGAGGACTTATAACAATATTCTTACAAAGATCTTCCCAGCTCTTTCTTATCCATATTGCTTATTACATACATAGTTTTGCAAGAAAAGTGAGGATAAAATAACAACTGGTGTTATAAATTCCGTTATAAACTCCTGTAACTGCACAGTGGACAATTTCTCCAGACACTGAATATCAACAGCAATTACATCACAGAACTGAAGAGCAGGAAGATTTTTTTAATTGCTCATTATTTAGCAAGACTATCATGTTCTCTCTTTAACTGATATAAAAATGAAAGTAAGTACCGAACAGTGAATCCTAAACAGATATGTTTAATATTTTCACCAAAGGAACTTTTATTAGGCTGTTCACAAAATCACATAAACACACAGATTTAAATCTGTTCAGAACTTCTGCAATCCTCTTTGTCTTGCATACACCTTCACCAATTATTCTTACACAATAAATAATGTATATATGGACTCCTTCCATGTTTTATACTACACTTCATAGAGTAAGAGGCAGTCATAAGTGTATGAAGCTCAAACTGTGAAGCTGACTTCCCTGGGGAAGCCTCCAGCCTCATACAAGGGAGACATAAACAAGCATGGTGAAAATATGGTACAGGGAGATATTCTGTCTTTTCCAGTTTGGACTGGGGAAATATGAAACTATCTGTCCAAGTATTAAGTTATAAGTATTAGAGATAATGTTTTTGTGTTTTTCTGAGTCATAATTGAAAATTAACCAGAAAACAAATAAATTAACAGGCTCCATCCAGATGTTTGTGAAATCCTATAGTAAGAGTAAAGAGAAGAGGTTCTGATGTAAATTTTAGAAAGACACAAAGACAACACTAAGTGAACCGCTTTCTACTAAACTCTGAAAAGCCAGGAGGAAGTGACAAAGATAAGACAAGATAAGTAACGGGAAAACCAAGGATGATTCTGGAGTGGGGGGCATAGCTGCAACGTAAAAAGTCTTATGTGCTGTTGCTTTTGAGTGGGTGAGAGATTTTAGATTGAAATTAGAGGACAGAATGCCACTAAAGAAGAAGAAAGAGACCATTTTCTAGAAAAAAAGAGACTAAGCACAGGAATGATCTTCAGACTTTCTGATGTTTTGACAGTGGACACTTAAAAATTTAATAAACCTTAGAAGAAAAGCAGAAAATTGAAGCTATTGTGGAATGCAGCTGGCAGTTCCTTAGGAGGCTTTTCTGCAGGCAGAGAAATAATTCTGCATCAGTTTTCAATGCTATGCAAGGCACTTCAGTTTTTGCCTAGGCAGATCTTTGTAGTATGTACTTTGACTACTTCTTGGAGCATACTTCTCTCAAACTCTCACCTTGCAGTAAGAGGAATGCACAAAACACTCAGCTGGCAGCTGACAGAAGAAAGAGAATCCAGGAGGAGATAGCCATTCCCCAAATGGATTCAGCATGGATCAACACAGTCTAATTTGCTGACCTTTTGGCTGCCCTCTACAACTTATTTATCTACTGAGCTTTCCCCTGAGATAAGAGGCAATTTTGATCTTTAGGGCTTCAATGAAAGAAAATTCCTCATCAACACATATATTGCTTTTTTCAGCTCTGCCTTTATTTAGTATAATTATCCTAAGGATAATAGCTATATAGTATAAATTGAAAACCAGTACGTAATAAGGAGAGATATTCCAGAAGCAGACTTGGAAAGGCATTAAAATCCTCTAGGACAAATGGGTACACAAGGAGCATAGTAACCCAGTTGTTCTGGGAATATGCTTAAAAGTATTTACAAAGATTACACCATGTTTTTGGAACACGGTGTCTACTACAGTAGGGTTCCCCCTGTTTCTCTCTCCTTTATAAGTGAAAAAAAAAGATGGTTGTGATAGACACTTTACTATTTGTGTTTTAATTTGCTAACAGGAACATGCCAACTTTCCAAATTACAGACAAGCAAATTAGTTTTATCCAGTATACTTGCTTTTCCTTCTCTGCTACATGTGTAAATCTGCAAGAGTTCCACATGCCATGAAGGACCTTGAAAATTTATATCCTTTTACATTCATTTCTAAATTCACAACTTGATAACATTTAATCAAGTGATTTTTGAATAGCACTATTTTGTATTTAAAATTTATTTTCAGTTTGGATAATGATCTATGTAAAAATGCAATACCCTAATATAAAAAGGTTAATACAAAAAAAAAAAAAGGTTTTGCAAACCTATATATAGAAAACTATGTTTCTAAAACTCTGAAGGAATTAAATGTCACAAGACTTTCAAAGAGATAATATTCATTGTTGTGTACTAGATACACAAATCCTGAGAAGTAACCCAACTGAATCACACAAAGAATTTGTCAGAAGACTGATAGTAAAATCATCTGGTTTCATGTGTCAAACCAGATCACCAGATGATTTTTCTTTCCCCTCCAGAAAGACATTGTATTTAGTCATGGGAAAATTAATTTAGGAAAATTACAGATCGAGAATTTCTGGACTGCATAGACTACTACTCTATGAAGCCTTGAATTGTTGGAAGTACTTTCCCACAAATACTATGGGATCTGCAGGTGCCTGAAGAAACAAAAAAAAATAAAAAACCTCACACCTTACAGTCTAGTCATGATTATTTCCTTCTTTCCTTCCTTCCTTCCTTCCTTGCATCAAGGTGGAAGGCCTTGATAAAAGAAGAGACATCAGTTAAAGGTTGTCTTGGTAAGAAATCTATTTTCTACACATATTCCTCATCCAGGTTCATAATTTCCTATCCTGACTTTGCCTTCAATTCAACAGAAATTAATTTCTTCCTTCTGTCTCAACAGTATGTACAATACCACGCCGTAGCTCCTGTTCCCTGTAGTTTCCTTTTTTAGTTCATTCCTTTGACTGTTCTCTGCCAAGCCTGCCTCTCCTCCAGAGAGTGTGAGAGGAGGTGCACAGCATGAATTTGCCACTGGGGCTGGAAGTGTTGGCCATTTCGCTCTGAGCACTGGCCAGAGCAGCAGGCTGCACAGCATCATGCCCCCAATCCAGTGGTAACTCATGCTTTTTTGTATCTCCTCTATATCTCCTCCAGTGCCTGACTTTCATGCTGTCCTTTTAAGCTGGATACCATCCAAAATTTTAGTTGGGTTTACCTCTCACTGAATTCCTTCTCTAGAACAGAATTCTCTAGGATTATTAATTGTGTTCACCCACTACAGAAGAAATACTGCATAGAGTACTGTTGGTGTTCCCAATATAAGGAGGACATGGAATGGTTGGAGCAAGTCCAGGGGACAGCCATGAAGTCAGTAAGAGGACTGGAGCACCTCCCCTTTGGAGACAGGCTGAGAAAGTTTGGGCTGTTCAGCCTGGAGGAGAGAAGGTTGCATGGAGACCTCACAACAACCTTCCAGTATCCAAAGGGGGCCTACAGGGAAGCCGAAGAGGGACCCTGCATCGGGAACTGTAGTGATAGGACAAGGAGTAACAGGTACAAATTGAAGGGGGGGAAATTTGGGTTAGCTACTAGGAAGAAATTTTTTACTGTGAGGGTGGTGAGACACTGGAACAGGTTGTCCAGGGAGGTTGTGGATGCCCGAGCCTTGGCAGTGCTCAAGGCTAGGGTGGATAAGACCTGAAGAAACCTGGTCTACTGGGAGGTGTCCCTGCCCATGCCAGCAGGGTTTGGGATTAGATGATCTTTAAGTTTCATTCCAATACCTTAGCATTCTATGATTCTATGAAATGTCCTGCACAAGTTTTTGAACTGTAAGCTTCAGCATGGATCTTTCTGCTCAGTTACTCCACATCAGCTTATCTTTGCTTGCCTTTCCTTTATTTGCCCTCTTTCGGTTTTCATCACTTATATAATACTACAGCCACTATAATACCGGAGTATAATATTAAAATGCAAATATTACTTGATGCTAGTATAGGCCTGTTGACTGGGATCATTCTGTTCTGCATCCCACTCTAAGATCACAGCAATGAGATGAAAAGATATATTCTAGCCCATAAGTTATTAAACCTATACTGTCTTAGACCATTTACTCGGTCGGAAATGGACCAGACTCATGTGCTCCATCTAGTCACAGTGGTGTCTTATGAATCCATAAGTATTCTCCTGATGGGAAAGACCCATCAGCTCTTGGGATCTCCACCTGCTCTTCCATACATCCCATGAAGGTTTGAAGGCTAAATCTTGGAGACAGAATATGAGCTGCACGTCTATATGGAGAAGTTAACCTTTTGACATGCAGCAAATGTGCCAGCTTTGAAGCATCTGATTTTGTTTTTAATCCCTAAAAATAGCAAAGACTCTAGTCTTTGGTGGCTAATTCTTATACGGGTTTTGGTTACTATGGTATTTGGACATCAAATCATTAGAAAGCATTCATGAGGATTATCTAAACATAAGAAGCTTGAGAGAAAAACAATGGTTTGTTGATAATTTGTCATTTCAGACAGCAGCACTAGGTACACTGGAGAAATTTAGGGACAGTGAAGTTATCAATTGCAAGTTCAACTATAAAAAAGAACCTCATAATTAACAATATTCATCTATGACTGAAAATTTTGTTTCTACTGTCACTCAATTACTGATAACCATGGAAATCAGAATGTCTAATATTTCATTAAGTTTTTTATCTGTATGAAATATTATAACATAACTCAATTTTTACATGGCATGAAGAAATTAAAAAAAAAACCCCACAGATAAACCAGAAGAGTCTCACACTAATAAAACAGGGTAGCTTTGACACTATTGCCTATTCAGACCATGAGATGATACTATTTAGGGTATATAATACTGAAAGGGCAATCTGATAATCACACTAGAAGCAATTTCAAACCATACTACTGCTGAAAAGTCAATTTAACTTTCCAGCTTTATAAGACTTTGTTATTGCTATTGTTAATTATTTCTCATTTAATGGGAAATTGGCAACAAGGTCCCCAACTGTCATTTTAAATCTGCAATAATATCATGTGAAGCTTTTCGTCCTTATTCCCAAGTCCTGGATTATCAGAGCTAAATGGCAGCTCCAGCATTACAAAAGCTCAGGGGCAGGTACTGTTACACAAATTGCCAATTCAATTAACAGTGTGTAAATGCTCCACTGGCAGACTGAGGGAAGGACAGCCATTTTGGCAAGTGTCATTCCTAATTTATCAAACTGTCAAACCTTCCACTCAGGTGCCTGCGGTCACTGTCTGCCTCTTAATGCTAAGTTGTAAAGCTGCAGGAGCCATTCTTGTAGCTTGACAAGGCACAATACTCAAAACTGATTTTAAAATCAAATGTACAGTTGTCTTAATTATTCTCAGTATAAATGATGTTTTAATTACAAAATCAGAGTGGGAATATTCAATCAAGATCTGAGATTACATTTATATACGAGGAGACGGGCAGATCAAAACCCAATGCCTAGCTTGTTTTCAGAGATAGTTATTCAGTTTTTCTTAGTACAACAGGTGATTACCTCCCTCCCTCAGCTATTGTCCTTTAAGGTCTTTAATCTGATGCTGCTCTTGGTTCTTATCAAACTTCTGTGTCTATATTAACGTTTTTCAGGGGAAAACCCCAAAATATCGGTTTTCACAGGCCTTGCTCTCCTTCCTCCAGCAGACAGGACCAGTCACTTAATTTCTAAAACGTCTTTTTAAAAAGAGAAAAAAAAAAAACAGGTTAGGAGAGGCTTCTCTAAAACAGAAAGGCTAAATAACCTCACACTTGAAGGCCTTCCCTCATTTTTTTCCTTGAATTTTTTTCCCTGTGTCAATAGAAAGAGCATACAGAAACTATTGCATATGCAGATCAGAGCCCCTGCAGTGAATACATGCACTGTGCAGTTCACTGGTGCCTGCAGGATAGTGCTTGAACAGTACCCCCTTATGTACTTTGAGGGGGATATTACATCAGAGCATCTGTAAATGTTTGCTTTTGGGTTGAATACTTGCCGAGGGAGGGCCGTAGAATGTTTCACTTAAATCAAGTTTAAATAGATATGACTATTTTAAAGAAAAAGAAAATGGAAGTAGGAAAAAAATGCAGAAAATCGTCCTTTCGTACTGTTAGTAAAAGTGTAAGTAAAAATGAACAAAATTCATGGCACAGTAACATCAAAGAAAGCTCATATTGGATTAGATGTATGTGTTCTGTAATCCATCTGTGAACATCATGGATGTAGAAATAGAAGAAAGCCAAGATAAGTAATTATCAGGCAGATAACATCAGCTTTAGTATTCTGTTTACAATAATTTAGTGAAAACCTGTATTTATGTACATCTTCCACAGTGATGAATTTTTTTTTTTTTTTTTGCATGGTAGCTTATTTGCTATATAGGTATTATTATCACAGCATTAGGAATCTGAATACTTTTTCATGTTATATAGGACAGCTGTAGCCTTTGACTCAATTCTATGATGTCACCTAACCATGCATTCTGTGCAAGAATGTATCCAGACAGTAACAGAATTCAATCATGTGATAACATTTTAGAATGCTGCTTAATTCTTTTCAGAATTTAAACATAATTCTTACAATGCCTTCAACAAACATGGTAAAAACAACTGTGTTTAGTACTCACAATATTATTTTTTCATCCATATGATTGTAAGTGTGAATGAAGAAAGTGCTCTGGAGTACAGGACAACCAGGAATGGAACACTGCTATGTTGAAATGAGAAGAAGGAATTTCATGCTTTGGTAGAAAACAACTATTTGAACTGAACTTGACTTCTAAAGCTTTTAAGGATTGGCCCTAAATCAAGCAAAAACTGTTTATAAAGTTCTGCTAAATATTTAAGACTATGGACTTCATCCAATGCCCCATAAAATAATTGGGGCCATCCTAAATACACTACCTGCCCTATTGCAGCCATATCAATATGAAAAGATGGATCTCTAACTGGTTCCAACACATGAAGAAAAAACAGCAAGCATTTGAGTGATGAGGTAGATTATTTCTGTCACTTAAATCACTTTGCATAATTTCCCAAGAGCACACAATTAAACCAAATTTTTAGAGGAAATGAGGAGACTAAAAATAGAGAACACGATTCCAACAAAGTTTCAAAAACAAATATATGCTTTGAAAATCCTGACAGGCACTAACTTTTGACACTTTCATATGTGAAATATATCTGCACAGAACTGACTTTTCTCCATAGCAAGTTGACTCTAGCTAATACTATTATTGCTACGCTACTTACTTTTCTGCTAGTGATCTTTTGTAAATCTAATTTATTTGGAATAACATCATACAGTCTGAAAGCACACACATACTTCTTTTGAACATGAAAGTGTGAGAAAGAAGAGGCAGGACAAAATAATCTTAAATCAGCAAAATAAAGCAGATGCTCCTAGGGCCACACATCGGAAACTTTATCATCTCTACAGATTTTAGACTTTGCATGAGTTCAGGAAGCTACATGTGAGCATTGAGGGTGAAAGGATGCATACTGGACAAGAAGCATCAAGTGTGACCGAAGGAAATATTAAAATAAATATAATATTACTAGATCAGTTTCAGAATCAAATCTCTGATTGCCATTTCAGTTTTCTAGAACTGAAAGTTGTTAAATGCAGAATACCTTCTTAATACAAGAGAAAAAAAGTTTAATCATTTTTTAAAAAATGGAACATTTTTTAGTGTCCTCTTTACATCCTAACCCTGTAGGACAAAGCAGCCTATGAAGCTTAAGTAACTCCAAGTAGTTCATTAAAATAAAACTAGGTGAAAAACTGTTAATAAATAGTTTTGCATCTATGAGATTATTCCATTGAATTTTGCTTTCAGAACATCAATTTAGGCAGTGCAGTGATTCAATAAACCTGTGTCCTGTAGCTTGAACTGTGCAAGAAGTTGAATATCAATCTGTATCATAATCAGGATTCAAATGATAGATTGTTTCTGGGTCTGAGTTTCCTCAGTCAAGAATATTTTGCAGAAGAGGAGAATGAGTACATTGACTTTGAGAGATAAATCTGATAGACATAATAATCCATATGTATTTAATCTGATCTCCATGCATTATAAGACTTCACTACTGCATCAAGAACAGCCTTTGTAGAAAAGCAATTTGCTGTACTGAAAAGCATCTCAGCCACCGGGGAATGATTATTGACTTCCACATACAGAAATGCTAGCTAAGGGTGTGGAAATTGTAGGCATTGAGAGTCCAAATATCACTTTGGAGACAGAAGTTTCACACTAATTGTTATCCAACGACCACACTGTTTATATTAGCAACTAGTGCCAAATAATCTCAATCCAGACGGCATGTGCTATCAGAATTCTGTGCTGATGTGTATGTTCTATACTCATTAGTTCTATACTGATGAGTTACCCAAGCTAGTTTCAGAGTTTTGAGAGAAGTCTAAGGCCAGCTGAGGAGTTGACTGTACACTCACGTCCAGTGTAGACATACTCTTTGTCTCTTTCCCTGGAGTCTGTGTAGGTGCACAAAGGAAAAACAGGTGAAACATACATGATGGGAGGTCTCTTGAAAAACCTATGGAAGTTCAAACCAAATAACTATTCAAACAATAAAACTTTGGCCTGGTAGTAGCTTCAGTGGTAGCTGCCACAACATATGCTAAGGCAAGAGTTTCTCACAATGCCTGTATGAGAGCAATAAATTTAACTAGCTATTTCCTTAAAGCACATTTTCCTTAAAGACTGCTGGTCCTCCTAATAGACCCTTATGAAGTACTGTGACTAAATTAACATGAATACCTGCCTAACAGTGTCTAAGAAACAGAATTTGATGTGTGCAGTTCTCTGAACATATGCCTTGCATTTGGGTCAACTTTGGGACCGATGTGGTAAAACAGAATATGCATCTTGGATCCTGTCTTGTATCCTGGATCCTGTCCTTAGGCAACACAAGATGATTCATATATAAAATTTCCAGAGCAGGAAATGGTGAGTAATCCTGCAGACATAACACTCCACATTAGCCTAGATTCTAAAAGTTAGAAATTGTTTCAGGCTTTCAATCACCTACATTAAAATTCTGCCCTGCCGTTTCGGAAATAATTAGTGATGCTTATGTATTGGTTCTTAGTAACAGGCTTTCAGCATGGGAAACTTATAATACATTTTGTGGGAGAAGTGCAAAAAAAAAAAAATCTGTGTCTTTGTTTCTTAGCATGCTTCTTGAATGCTTGAACTAAATGAAAATCTTTCTGAACATGTTTCTCAATTTTTCCTGTGGAGCAATCATTCAGAGGGCTAAGCACACAATATATTTGGAAAAATTACGGGGAAAACAAAGGCACAATAAGATCCAGCGCTCCTCAGCATTGTCTTCTTTTCCCTTACACAAATACAGCTGTCAGCACTTTAAAACTACTGTAAAAGGAGGACTCACCATCCTGTCCACATCTGGCCTCTGCTTCTACCTCCTACCTGTCAACACCAGCACATGCATGGTGAACCATGCTGGGGAATTAAGGGGGCAGGAATTCTCTCTCTGAGTTAGTCTTCAGCTGGACTGGCTAGCTGATCTGCTAACCATGGCATCATACTCTCACACGGGCATGGCAAAGAAGCCAGAAACAGGAACAAAGTGGAGTGAGATCACCCACCCTCTCTAACTGCAGGTGGAGTCAGTGGGATTTAGGTCTTTACCTAAGAGATCCCATTGTTACTGCCCAGGAACTTTCTGGAAAACTCAGAAGTCCTCCCATCAGAAACAAGAAAGTATTAAATATTCCAGTATTCTTTGGTGGCAAGCAAAAATAGACGAGCTTGGAATGGTTTTTATTATGTTTAGTGCCACATTTCAGAAATGTATGAAGAGGCCACTGAATCACATCCAGAAACAATCGCCCTATAAGTTACGTGACTTTTTCTAGAATTAGATTCCATATTCCTGCTGCTTAAACTTTAGAAACAAATTCCTTGATTTGACATATTTAGATGAGTGGAAGACTTTTCCAGCCTCACCACTATCTTCTCTGTTATATCTGGTATCCAGCAACAGTTATATGGGGGAGAGCTGTAAAATTCTATCATGATTTCTAAAATACACTGAGGTATTTGATATCTGTATGATGTCTAGAGGATTCTAACTTATTTTCAGGTGGGGTGGGGAAGTTACAGGTTTCACTCCATTTCTGCAAAGGTGTGCTCAGAGTAGTCCGTAGGATTAACTCTCAGTGTCCATGAAATTGTCATCTAATTATTTCCTCTCATGCATTTGTAAAACAGGAGTTCGACCAAGGACTAGGATCAACCTGGTCCCAGACTTGTTCAAATGTATGCTGATTTTCACATGGAGCTAATTAATGGTGTTGAATTCATTGACAAAACAACAATGATAAACTATTTTTTAAATGATAAATGTTTTAAAAACATTTTTTAAATGATAAAATAATTTGTGTCACTACTGTAAAGGTGTCTAACAGTTCTAACCTCCTTTTGGCTTTGATAAGAAGAAAAATTAATGATCATGATGCAAGACTTGCCGGGGTTCTGCCTCCAATTTAATACACAAAGTGGCAGCATTTGCCCATATGGAGCTTAAGAGAAGCCAGTACTTAAAACATCATTAACATTTTTGCTCTTTCTGCACCATCTCTGCTTCTAATCCAAAAGGCATCATTTCTCCTTTCCTACATCATGGCAAAAGCCTAAGTGGGCAGAGAAGAGAAATGCACTAAAAAGTGTTGCCAAGTTTCAACCTACCTAAAGGTTTAATGTGTTTCTTCTAGTCTTTGCTTTCCTGCAACCCATCTGCAGTTTCTCCCTGTAATCACAGCCCATGATTCTTTGAAGTTGCTCTGAAACGGCACCTCGGTATCTTCAGTGTCTCAAACATAACTGCATTTGTGAGAAAGAAATAACTCTCAAAATGCATTTAAAATTTATCCAGGTAGTTTGGAGGAAAGTAAAAATGTCAACCTCATGATTAGTTAAACATCTGATCAAATACATACTTTGCAGTGGAGTCATGAGTAAGACAAACAGCATGGTCAGCCTGCAAGAACTGTCTTAGTGCAAACCAGATAAAGTTTTGCCTCACAAGACACAAGTTTAAAGCAGTGCCATTTGCCTGTCTGCGGATCTCACTGAATCATTCCTTTCACTGGCTTCAGTATCAATTTTCTTAGAGCTGTGGTTCTTTACCTTTGTGCATCCAATTCAAATTCATCCTGAAATTGTGATCTATGCCCTACCTAAAATATAGCCTCAAGTGCCTCAGTTACATCTCAGAAGGATGGTCCCCTTCCATCCCCTCTCTTTTCACACTGCTGGGAGTGTGGGTGCTGCAAGCCCTTGATAGTCAACTAGCTTGGCTGGCCAGCACACAGGAAAGCAGGATAATCTTTGTACCCTGCCCAATTCTTGCTTCTGTAAGCAATACCTCTAAACCAGTCCTTTACTTAAAAAAAACCTTGAACTACATTTAGCTATGGCAAGGAAAGAAAAGGTTTTCTTCCTACTGGCCTGAATATACTAATGCTAGTCACAACCTAGACACGAAAGAACAAATTACAGTAACAGATGTCCATATATCACTAAGGTGACTTCCCTCCCTATTTCTATTTTTTATCAAAAATGGTGAGTCTGAAAAGTCAAAACAAAATTAAAAAAAAAACCAAAAACAAAAACAACCAAAAACCCTGCAGCATCTGTCTCAGCAGAGTTCAAGCTGGCTGACAGTTCCTTACACTGAGAAGCTGAGAATGATGCTATAATTAAAATTTCATGAACAAGACAAAAATCTATTTTACTTGGAAGAACTGTTATGAAAGTATATAGAGAAAAACTGAATATGGTAATTTTAGTTTATCCCTGGCCCTGAATTTAATGATTAAACTTAAGAACCCTGAACAAAATAATTGTTAGGAACACCTCATAACTTAATTAATTATGAGTGTCATCTCTGTTAGACACGGAAGCAGGTATTAACCATTCCAAGTGAATGCATGGCTATTGGCACAACACCACTCCAGGTTCTCATTTGTTTGGTGACTGAGGATTAATTGTTCCTGTCCTTATCACAAAATTTAAACTTGACCCAATTAATTTTCAGTCTAGAAAGGAATAAGCAGGAAAAAATGAGTAATCATTCTCAAGACAAAAAAAGTAATGGCACACTCAGAGGCATCTTACTGGCACCTATTTTACTTTTCATATTTTTTTTGTATAACATGCATTGCTTTTACTGAATCTCAGTCAACTCCATGGGAGACAACACCATCCGTCTTATTTCATCTTTTAACAGGGACTTGATGAGGTGACACAGGACTGATTCTTAAAAACACATTACCTGTTATGTGAGGCATTGTGTGACAGGAAGAACTATCTCCGTGACAGGCACCTGACAGCAGATTTGTTGATTTCATGGTCACTTCATTTAAAGTAACAACAGGGTGAAATATGCCATCTGATAATCTGTTTGAATGTTGACTGTGAAAAGCACTTAACATTTCTGCCAGCTACTACTACTACTACAGAATCTGTTCTTCAATATGTGCAGTTTTACCACCCTCTTTAATAATTATAAGTCAGAAACACTTATCCTAGATTAAAGGAGGGGGAAGGGGCAAAGAAAAAAATAATTTTAAAGAAGTCACCTAGGAAGTCTGACATTGCAGTCAGAAAATAAAAAGATTCAAAATTTAGGGCATGTCACACAGTGAGACTATTGTCTGCAAGACAACTGGCTGTTTGCAGACAACTGCTGCACCTGCACTGCATAGGTGATTTTAGAAGAGATATGTAGCCTTTCTCAGTCAGTTTTCTTCCATGTGAAAGTTTAATACAGATACTGAAAACCAAACTTCTCCTTGCTTAAGTTTCACTAACAGGTAATGATAACATAATGATAAAAAATAAAAGTACTTGTTTCAGAAAGGGATTACACTGAATTTTGATACTACTACTCAGGATGAAATTTTGGTTATGAAGATGGTATTATACACACATAAACCCATGTATCAACATGACAGGAACTAAAAAAATTAAACTATTAAAGCTTCACTAATTATTTAGATGCAGAGCTGGTAACACAGTAAATCAAATAACACAAAAACTATTATCTAGTGTCTAGTGACTGAATTTTTGAAACCTTTGTTTGCTTCCAAACAAGTTTGGGATAGGCTCAGATACCTCTAGATTAATCTGGCAGCACTGGAAGTTACGTCAAAATCTGTCCTTAAACAGAGACATTGTCATATAAAAATGCACAGCATGCACAAACTATAAACTCTTAACTCAAGTAGGGCTAAATGAGATAAATTCTAACAAATCAGCACTGTACCCCTATCGTAATTAACATGTACTCACACATTGAACTATCTTGTTGATTTATGCTAACCTCCACAAAACCTGATGAAGAAATACCTTGAATCGACGTGATTTAAGCATTTAAAACCACATTAAGTATGAACCAGAAGCAGGCTGGTTAAAATTTACACTTTCTCTGAAAGATTTTTGACACATTCAGTGCTTGTGAAAGCTGAGGGGATGACGGCCCTAGTCAAATACAGTTGAGTGAGCAGACTGCAAGCATCCCACATTCCACCTCCAGTGCAGTTCAACCGTGACGTGGAGGGACCTGCCTTCTCTTTTACTTCCCTCCTCGCGCTCACTTTTATTTACTGTCTTGTAAATATTTTATTAACTAATTCCTGTTGTTGCTAAGTGAGGTGGGGGGAGGGGTGGGGGGGCGTTTAGTACTTTTAATATTTTGCTACGCAGTTTAACTTAAATTCACCTAGTCTTTCTATTAAAAAATAAAAATTCTGATAAGTTGACAGTCTAAGATTATAGCAAGCATCTTATTCCTACTATATGAAGATATTATCAGTATCATTTTATATTAATTTGTTTCTCTTTAAATCCTCTTTACTCAGGAAATAACCTGAGGGGTTCAGGTTTCCATCTCCTGGGATCACAGCAGTGGCAGCAGAAGCGTGTATTTGAAAACTTCAGTGTGGAGTATGGATGTTGCTTTTATAATCAGAACATTCTGCATGCTCTTTTATGGCACTGACAACTCCAATGTTTCCTGCTAAACTTCAGCTGCCTTAGAAGTAACAATCTATAGTTATTTTGTTAAAATAGCCACTTGAAAGCCAGTAAATTAAAAACAAAACAAAACAAAACTAACCAAAAAACCACTATCAGGTGCTAAACCAACCCTTGAGACTCACTTGCCAATTTCTGTGGTTCTAAAACCATATGCTTTTATTTTAAGAGTGGCTTCTCTCCTTCCTGTTTCTATGCAAAAGCTTCACAGAAACAAACAAAAAACAAGGCATAGTGAGAGCTATCTGGGCAGAAATAGCTTTCAATAGTGCCTAGGAGAAAAGTAAAGAAACCAGGGAGAATACATCAAAAGGAAAAAATGGCTTATTTCTTAATCTATTTCACTCAGAGTGCTCTCTGGAATTACATAAAGCTCTACTGAAAGAAACTCCCAGCATTTATGGGAAAAAATCCTGTTCAGAGGTCTACTGTGCCCCTTTAAACAGACATCGACTTTGAAGCATGGAATAAACACTCCTGTGGCCCAGGTCTTGGGATACTTTATGGCTGCTCTGAGTTGCATCATGCACCGTTCTGGGCATGAAGCCAGCGCCACTGGCCAAGTGAGGTCACTCACATGCACAGGGATCTTCTGGTGGCACCGATCCAGCCTCTGCTGTGCCTGTCAAACTGCCCCCCTTCCTCAACTTCCTTTGAGGAAACCCTGACAGGTCTACCCCAAACTGCTCCAATTCCTCACTTGATGCAACACTGGGCAATTTCAGGAGCCATGGCAGCACCACCATCCACATACATTTCCCACCCCCATAACTGTGCTTTTACTCAGCTGTTGAGAAAAGTCTACCCTAAATTAACTTGACTGACCAAACTGGAACTGCAGTCCTTATCAAACTCAGTGGGAAAATACGCAAACTATGTTTACAGCCTTGTTAAGCATAAAGCCATTAAAAGTCATATACCCAGTAGGTTTCACAACAATGACAAGGAAAACCAGCTGCCCTTATGAAATACTGCTAGCTGTCCGCATTACCTTCCCTGGTGTTAAACTCTTAGTATGAAGCCTCCTTCTATCAGGAGGAACAACATTTGGCTTTATATTACCAAGTTGTAGAATACATCACTTTCATCTCTCTGCCATCTGCAGGATATTGAAAATGAAATGAAAACAGAACAGGATTTTTAACATGAGGGGAACACCTGATGTATGAAGATATTCAAGCCCCAGGAATGTGTGGTATTGCACATTCTCACTGTCACAGCCTTTGCTGAAAAGGATTTCCCTGACCTTTTCTCTAACCAGCAAACAAATAAGCCCTATCTCTCAGCAGGAGAGAGCAGTGCTCCATTAGATCATTAAGCAGTT
Organism: Aphelocoma coerulescens; assembly: GCF_041296385.1. Classification (NCBI taxonomy): domain Eukaryota; kingdom Metazoa; phylum Chordata; class Aves; order Passeriformes; family Corvidae; genus Aphelocoma; species Aphelocoma coerulescens. The sequence continues at coordinate 41,334,058 of NC_091019.1, read as the reverse complement.
CTATTCAGACTATCCCAGTCTCCTGTCCTTGGCCCTGAAGAAAGAGCTGGCACCAGTCCAATCAGTCAGATAGAAGGAAGGCAAATGTGCTTTCATATGGTACAGCTTGAAATGTCACAGCAGGATGAAAGTCGTGGAACAGACAGCAGTGAGGAAAGGATGTGGTGCTACATGAGGGGTAGTGTTCCAACAAGGAAAGGCTGGTGTTTCAGTCTGCCAAACAACGTAATGACTCATCCAGGCAGAAAAATATTACCACCATGGGAATATTTGGAACGTCTCAGTCTGAGAGTAATTAGGGACTAAACTACACCGGCATGCTTCAGTGATGAAATGAGAAAATAAGCAATACCTCTGTCAAGTTCTGATTGGCGAGTATTAAATGAATATGGGTTTCTATCAAATCTGACCACAAACTAGTAACTTGCAGCAGATTGTCAGAACAGAGTAATATTTCTACTTTCTCATAAAATACGATGGCACAAAAAAACCTGGTGAAGTGAAAAATGTTACATTTGGCAGTAAGAGTTTTAAGGAAAATCATTACCATGATTATATAATTTAATCCTTGTAACAGGCATTTGCACATAGCATTTTCAATCTCTAATTACTCTGTCTGCAATGGAATAAAAAAGGGTAAGAAGAAGATGGGCAAAAGCAGGAAATGCTGACAGTTTCATTTTATTAATAACTACTGTATACAAATCACAAACTGAAAAGCACAAATGTTTAATGGATATAGGTAATGGAATTATTGTACTACTTATCGGTTGTAAAAATGTAAATACTTTGGCAAGAAGGACAAATGTTAATTTTTATTCTTTTGTATTTCCAACTTGTGCACAATTTGTATTCATTAAGCAATGCAAAAGGCCTTTTTTTCTTTATAATTGTAAAGTGACATTATAATTAAATTGTATAACCTCAGCAGCATCTGCAATTTAAAGGATCACTTACAAGCTGGCTGGACAAAGTGCACCACATTAAGCCAGAAACTGAGTTACACATCAATAACCCTTCATTCCAGTGGCTGGGTCAGAACCTCAGAAACATGAAGGAAAAAAAAAATTCAGAGTAAAAAGGTTTAGAAGGTCAGAAGCAAAACCGCTTACAAGATCAAAATTCCCAGGATTCTTTAAGACTGCATACACAGAAACCTCCTGTGACACCTGTTTGACTTCTTTCTTTTGCATGGACACTTGTAGTTCAGCTGAACTAAATGCAGCTCCCAAATTAAAAGGAAGGGCAAACACAAATTACCTCTCTGCACAATATGAACAACCCCCATTAGACGGGCTTAATAAACTCTAATAGATGTATAGCTTAATACAGTATTCAGCTATTGACATAAACATAAATATAAATTTCAAAGAAAATAACCTACTTTAGTAAAATTACCTGTGCAATAAAAATTAATGAACTCCAAATGATTCTGCACATCTCCACCAAATTGCATTTTCAGGCTCACATCTTCAGGACATGCTGGGTGGTTTGATGCATTCCCACAATTCATCTTCCTGCTAAGCCAATTTTAATTTAAATGCAATTAAAGGCTCAAAATGAACATTATGTATTAGATAAAGCCTTGAATCTGCAGACTATCATAAATATGATTTTCAGAAAAATTAATTACAAGCCATTAGGGTACAAGTCATCTTACTGCAAATGTTGAGTTAAACTGCAGAATCAGTTTGTTCCTTCCATTAAATGTTAAATACTGATTTTAAGCTTTGCTCCAAGTTAATAGCAGAAGGTCAGCATAAAATAAAAAATGTTTCTGAAATAATCCTCAGAGATAATGGAGATTTATCAATCCACATTAATTGTAATAAATGTATTCTCTCTAAATGTTTAGTGACAATTACCTTCTGATCTACTTTTGGTCAACTTAAAATAACAACAAAACTCTTCCCATTCTCCTTGTGCTGTGAATATAGCACAGATTTCTGCAGAAGTTACAGTTGGTGTACAAGTGCTTCAAACAAAAAAATCTATGTGTGGTATCTTGTTTTGTCTAACCAGTAATCCCACAAGCCAGATTGGAGATACCTGCACAAGACATACCATAGACCTGATACTTGAGATCAAGAAAGCCAGCTAAGAGCCTCTTTGTGCTGTCATTTGCTCTGAGGTTGAGCCTGAGGATTCACTACAACCCCAGCATTCAAGCAGTAGCTGTAGAAAATGGTATGATTTTGGACTTTGAGATACACTGAAATTGCAAAGGCATCTTTTTAGATGCTCCTGAAGAAGACTCACAAATGCTCCTGTAACTCCTAGCAATGATGATGCAGGACTTATGGATTCTAACTTTTTCTATACACTTACAGAAAAAGTTCTACATACGTATATACCTAGAGGTATACAGAACATATATGTATATCAAAAATAGAGGAAAAGGAAATTGTATATTGCAATCATTTATTTCAAAAAGCATTTAGCACTGTAGAGACAAAGATATAAGCATATCTCTCAGAATTAAGAGCAGTTTTCCCAAATTCACAACTTCTGAATCTCACTGCTAGCTGTGTACTTTAATACAATCCTATAGCTACTAAGTTCTTGCCAATAGTAACCACAATAGATTCAAAGGAAAACTGTGCTTAATTCCCATCTCCCAGACTGACATATTTTATACACAATATGTCAAAACTCTGAATTTTTCATTAACTTCTGTTCTATCATTAAACAGAAAAGCAACGACACGGTTGGAGAAATTCAGCCATTAATCTCATAATAATTGCTTATAAATGTTCATGCTACACTGACAAGCTGAATGCATCTCATGTAGTTGAGGGTGTCAAGGTAACTTTAAAAAACAAATCTTTATTAAATCACAGCTTTCTTTTCTGACATTATTCAATTTAGGCACGAACACTGAAACTCACACCTTCATCATCTGCACACTTGATTCAACTTAATTTTATCTGCTTGAATATCAAATGTTTCAATATCCACCTCTATATCCAGGCCCTCCTCCAGCTGTTAACTACGCCAGCCCTCCAGGGGACTGCATGTGTTTGCTTCAATCCATTTATTGTCTTTTGCTTGTCTACATCTATCCCTAGACACTAATATACTCACTTCTGGATATTAGTAGATAACCTCTGTGCAGTGGGAGTTTAATGAAATATCTGGCCACCAAGCTGGATGAATGTTATTTTGGCAATTGAACTTCATAATTTAAGGGCATTCATATGACATCCTCTAATTTCAAAGAAAGTGGAAAGCTGTTACATTCTGCAGGTATTATTAAGATGCTTCATATGCTTATGGAATCTTAAACAATTGTACTTTGGCAGACAGCAAAACTTCTATGAAATGAAATTTATTATATACCTTGACAGTTTCAAAAATCAGAGCAATGATTAGGGCTAATGAGCACAGAAGACAACTATTTCCCCAATAAGCTTGTTGCACACTCCTACTCTTCACTGGCAAAATTCTTCTACAGCTAACAAGGTGTGATACAATTACAGCCACATAACAGGATCCTTTTCATGATGTGGGGTTCTGATAGCAAAATATAAGAACAGAGAGAGACACTTTAAAATGACACTGAAAAAGCATAAAAGATCTTAATCCAAGCCTCTGTGCTGTCGCACTGTTCTACAAGGCAAAAAAAGAAATCACAAACTTTCCTCATGAAGATGAAGTTGATGTAAGCCTAGCACCTCAGTCCTTCAAAAAATGGGAAAACCCTCTGAATATTATTTCTGTTGGGATATCTATCAATTTTCATATGTTAATGTATACTATCCTGAATCCCTAACTAGTGTTCAGATTTTTATTTCTGAATCTTTTATCACGCATAACTTTATAAACAAGAGATTCAGAAGGCTGATCAGGGTTCAGTACCATCACTGGGGGTTTTACATGGACTTCAGTGTATTGGGCATCAACTTGTTAGTAAAGCCAGCCTGAGAGCATTTAATCTGAACATACCATCTAAAACATGAAACAGATCCACACCATGCACTCCTCTTTACCCTTTCTGGCATATTCCTGCAAGTTAATAAAGACCAAGTTAAAAATGCATATGTTGAAATCTGAAATAAAATATTGCACTTGCCTCAGCAGGACAGGCAATTATAGTTGGGATGCCCAAGCCAAAAGAAAAGGAAAACAAAAATTACCTTGGTGCGCAACACAAACAACCCCCACCAGGCTAGGTTAACAAACACTAATGGCACTCTCTTTGGGACAGGGTAGTCCTTTTCACCACAAGGCTTGTAACTCAAAGCCTAGAAGCACGATGATAAAATACCCTGTAAGGCAAGTCCAAGGGAAAAAGCAAGAGAAGGAGGTTACTGCATTCACCAGTGAGATGCCTCTAACTCTGCAAGATGAATGCATAGCAGTGCTATGGAGGAAGTAAAAGAACGCTCCAGAACTAGTACAGTGAATAAAACAGAGATACAGTGAGCTGTTGTCCAGATTTTCAAATACACCTCCTTTCACTCTTTCAAGCTTTCTGCTGTTTGCCATTATATTTTTCATTTCCAAATAACTCTGCAACTAAACAGGTGTAAAAAGTCAAACTCTGCCAAGCTTGGCTGCCCAGGAAGCTGTTGAAACCATGAGGTTCCCATGCAGAACACGGTCTTTGTGACAGCATGAGCTCACTCTGAATAGTTGTTTGTTCAGCAATGTGCATGTTAATGAATGCATTGTTCATTGTTATCATAGAATGTTATTCAGGGTTTCACACAAACATTAATAAAGGTATTTTCTACATCTTTTTCACTGCAAATTTAAAAGACTTTTATATTTGCATCATTCTGGTCACTGCTTCTTACGAGCACTTACGAAAGTGGTCCTAAGCCAATTCTCTAGCCATTCCTATGTCCCATTTTCATTTTCTCTTTTCATTATATTAATCAATTCCTATTTTCATTGTACTCTGAAGCAAAACTCAACCTTGTTTATGCCAAGGCTCCTGTCCAATTCCAGCCCCATGCTGCAGTCCAATCTGCCTTCAGATCCATCCTATTTTTCAGCAGTTCTCTTAGAAATAAAAATTATCTTTCTTCCCCTTAAACTTTATCATCCTTACCTTTCTTTAAAAGGCTGAGAAACATCATGATAGATATTTCTGATGAACTTTAACAGTGTTTTTCTCCAAAAACCTTAAACTTAAGAGATTTCTGTTTATCCATAAATATTACAGGTACACACACTCAAAATCAGCATAGCTTCCTAAAAGACCAAGATATTCTTTAAAAACACCCTGCGTCTCATGAAATTTTGTAGTCCTGAGAATAGACACGGTACTGTAGTTTCGTAACTCTGCTACTGCAAGAAAAGGAGCTTCCCTCTAAATCACCAGAATAATAGTACTTTAACTGTTGCCTTAGATTCGAGCAAGATATACATACACTGTATGCTTAAAAGAATTTCAGAGGCAGTTCTCCCAGAACAGTGATGGGATTTGAAACAGTTGTTGCTTTACTGAATATTGAGGACTAGAGCTAGTTGCAATAGTTTCCTCATATTCCACACAGTACAAGAGTATAAATTTTGGGCTCACTGAAATACCACAGTTTTTGGAAATACTAAAAGATGTGCAATATTGCTTTTCATGTTTAGGTATACTGATACACATGTTGATGTGGGGTTCCGTTGGGCTGATTTGTTTTACTTTTCTGTAGAAACATTTGTTTCTTGTCTTTTGTGAACGTCTATATGAGACCATTTCAGTAGGGTCATAAAACTAAATTTTAAAAAATAAGTATATGAAAGTGCCTAAAGTAAACATAAAAAGTCTCAAAACATAAAAAGTCTCAAGACATAAAATATACGAGGAAGGAGCAGGTCCTGTTAACTATCCTGCATGCATCTGCCTAAACAACTCTAAAACTAAGACTTGTCTGAACACCTTCGTGAAACCACTCAGCTATGTCAGGGCTCTTTTGAGGTGTTTCATAGGATTATTGTTTTTTCAGCAGGGGACTGTATCATTCCCACACACATACACATATGTTGGCTTACTCAGAAAAGAGCTTAAAACCACTGTTTCATAATGGGACATATTGAACTAACAAACAGAAAATGATGAAGCAATCATCTGCTGACCTCTGTTTTGTTGCTAGGATTTCAGATGGCTTCTGCTTCACAATAAGTTAAATAATAGGACCTCTACTTGATTAAAATCTGTACTATTTCAACACCAGAAATGACCCATTTTCCACTTAAAACAAAAGTTCTTCCAGGTTTTAAAATGTATGCATTTTACTTGTTTACTAATCCTACATAAAGCTTGGTATTGTGAGGTGAGCCTATTTCCTTTCAGGAACAGTGCAAGTCAGTAAGTTTTCTGTACTGTGAAGAGAAAAAGAATTCCCTTTGGGGGAAAATGATATACTAATAGAGACCACTGCTTCCCTTCCCAAAACTGTAAATATCTCATGGATTGTTCAGAGGACTACCCAGGAAATATATGAGGATATAGTCTCCAGCAGAGATTATCACTCAAGAGAGGCAATTCTGTATTGGAACAGAAAACACAATGCATTGCTGATGTTAATAACAGCTATGGAGAATAGCATTTAGGAAAGAAAATACTGGAAAACAACATTTACAAAATCACATAACTTCTAGTTCTACACATCAAAGATGCCCTCACTTTACAGCGGTTAACATGAGCCCAGTGATCTTTTCAGGTGTGGTGGTTTAACACCAGCCAGAAATCAAAGTCCAAATAAGCCACTCCCCTTCCCCCGCCCCTTCCAGCAGGAGTGGAAAAGAGGCGGGTTGAGATGATGATTTACTGAAAGCAAACAACAATGGAATAAGAAATGCTCAGTGACAGCAGTAATATTAATAACAAAAGTATACAAAAAGAGGAGGTGCTTTACACACAAAAGGTGTTCATCACCTTGACTGAGTTCTGTGTGGCCACTGGGACAAACACAAGATGGCGGAGGCTCCCCTGAGGTTGCACCACATGGCCTCTGGGGAAAAGGCAAGATGGCAGTGCTCCCATGGCTAGTGTTGCCTGTTCCCCCGCCAATGGACAATGACAATGGAAAACAATGATGGACAAACTCCCAAAAGCTAAATCATCTATGTCGAAGACGACTGCCTTTTTCCAGATGGCTGTGCTTGGCTGTGGCCTGCAGTGTTTGGCTCACCTCTTCTCCTCGCGCCTCAGTCTGCCACTTCTCTGTTCCCCCTGTGGCTGCCTCCTCTCTGCCAGCGCTGAGGGGCACGTACTCCACTGGGCTTGGGCATGCTGCTGACGCTTTTCTCACAGTGGGGCATGAACTTTGATGGGCCCAGGCCCTTTCCCACTTTTTTCTCATCTTGGGGCTGAATTTGTGACCTGACACTTTGCCACTTTCAGAGCTATGTTCTCTGAGGACCAGGAAGACATGGGTGGTGGAGAGAGAGGGCAGGGTACACAGGGGCTGGTCCCAGCAACCTCTCAGAGGAAGAGAAAGAAGCAAACAGATGGAATTCTGGGGGTGCACTCACCTTATCTTCCCCCCAGAACCACAGACCCAGTGATGCCTGGAGATATAGAATAGCAACCTGGCCATGGGCATGTGGTGCTCAGCTTCCACCCCTCTCTGCAACCAGGACATCAGCCTGTATATCAGAGGCTGTTTTCCTCTTAGGGCCACCATTGGCAATAGGAATGCTATTAAAATCTCAGGATGAGAGTTTATGTAAAATGCAGTGCTAAAGTTACGCACAGACATTAGAGCAAATGAGATGTGAATCAGGATGGTTGCACATGACAACTGTAATTAGAGAATAGACGTTCTCCATTTCTTTATGGAATCACAGCAATCATTCAGGTTGGACGGGACTATGGAGGTAAACTAGTCCTATCTGCTCCAAGCAGGGTCAGCATTAAATTCAGAGCAAGTCGACTAGACATAAAATTGTCATTAACCCTACAAAACACTCAACAGTAATAGTTTGACACAATACCTTGAGGTAAGCAAGGAAACAAAATGTTTTAAGTCATAGAAAAATTACCTAAATTCTTCTTAAATAACACTTGATGTGCCCAGATAGTTAAAAGGTTTATGTATTCCAGTCAATTTAAGGGCTGAATAGAAGAGTGAAAAAAGAGTTGTTCTGTTGTTTCAAAACAAAACCTTTTCAGCACTCACAATAAGTTTCTCCTACAAGTCTTTTATCTCTTCCATCCTAGTCTGCAGGTTTAATTTCTCTCTCTGTGATTGGTTAACCTGTCCACCTCAGCACTTACGTGACCCTGTAGTAATAATAGCAAAGTACCTCAACTACAGATGAATTTATTCTCATAATTTAATTGAGGGATACTGAAATATTATTATCCATATTTACTGACAGAGACCAAGACAAGGACAGATTAATAGTTTTGTGCAAGGTCGTTCAAGAACTAGGAACTAAGTTATATCTCTTCAATTCCAGTCTAATGCTTACACCCTCAAGCTACTACTCTTCTTTCTAAAACAAATCTAGTGTCTTTTTTTTATATATATTTGTCTCAACGGCATGCTTATCTTTCTTTCAGTCTTAAGAGTGTAATATACCCTTTTCATAGCTTCATCACATCTTTTCTTACCCTTTGGAACAAGGTCATCCTTTCTTGTCTTTGTCAATGTTTTCGCTACCAAGAACCTGCTCTCCTTTTCCCTTTTTCTCTAGCATAATTTTCCTTACATATAAGGTTACATTTTGTCCCCACGTCCCCACGCCCACACTCTGAATCACCTTCTAGTTAAACATACCTGGGATATGGTCTCAAAGGCTATATCATATATTATCATGTCATTACACTAGTTTGTAATTCACTAGTATGTAATCAACTTCCAAAGTGGTCCACACTGTGGGCGAGTCTGAAAAGCCACCACTGCTTTAGGCCTGTAAACCTGGCCCAAATTGTAAATGGGCTTACACTTGAGGTCTGCCCTTATAAACCACGTGAATATAACTGGCTCAAACCACTTGGCTGTGTGAACTCAAACACACCTGTCAAAAGGTGAACAGATGCAACCAGGAGAGCCCATACTTTTAACAGCTTGGTTCACCAGGTTGCTGGTTTTCTACCTGCTCAGGTAGACTTCAAGCAGATAGATATTTATTTACAGATCACCGTGTCAAAGACTTTTAGGATAACTCCACCTACGTTAAAGGATTACTGCTCCTACTAGAGTGTCACACACTCTTACACCTCTTGGCAACCTTAAGCAACATGAGTCAGAAATACCATGTCCTAAAGATCTGACAAGGCAAAGCCTACTGGTGGGCTGCAAACAGTTTTTCTGATATGTGTGCTGGAATAATTTGTGTGGAAAATAGCATATTAATAACAGCTCACTTTCATAGCCCTTGCCCCCTGAAGATTTAGCAACCTAAGCAACAGAAATGCTGTATCAATAAGAGAAAAATGTACCCTGGGAAAACACAAATATCAGGTAACACCCATTTCAGATTATTTATCACATTGTACATAGGCACTGTTCTGTTTGTCCACTGTATAAAAAAATTCAACCTCTGGATGAACACAACACTATTGAGAGAAGAAATGAGTCCTGGTAAATGCAAACAAGAGAAAACAATGCAAATGTGATGATAGGCAAAACACTTCATGGAACAACAAAAAAATCTCCTTTCACTGAAGCCTTTGATGTTAGCTAAAATATTTTATAGTCTTCTGGACCCCTGCTGCATCACTACAAACCTAAGCAAAATAACAACTGTCAAAATAACTTATATCTATACACTGATTCAATACCTTAAGTCTTGCACTCCTAGCACTATGACAAATTATGCTTAAGAGACATCTGTCCAACCATTCCTACTCAACCAGCAGTCTACACCATCATCTTATACTTCCCTAAGAAAGCCATGACTCCTGTGTTACCTCTAGTCAGTAAGTATCCTCAGTCTTACTGAATTCATCTTTCGCTAAAGTCAGAAGATCTGTGGGTTTTTAACTCTTTGTCAGGTGAAAATTTTTCATAAAGCAGTGTGGCTTTTACAGCTGGATCTGATCAGATTTTCAAGCAAGTGAAGAACATGAAGACTACTGATGATTCAGATGAAATTCAGAACCTAAGGAAAATGTTTCTGCCCTTGGACAACTGGAATTATTTCTTTCCCCCACTTTTTACTATACATGTAAAATACATTCTCAAGTAAGTTGTCAGTACACATGCAGTGAGCTCGATATTTTCTAATGGTATTACAGTTCAAATAACAGCCAGAACATTTGCAAGAAAAGACCTTCATATGAAGATTTTCAGGAGATGGGCATTGAAGTATTTCTTGTGTATTACATTGCTATAATGCCTCATTTTCATTTTGTTTCACTTGATCACAACTCTTCAGCTGAATTTCATGATAAATCTTACCATTTTCTGTTGCACTTTTAAAAAAATGCTAGGATGCTGCTCCTACTCCCCACTCCACTGACTAATCTGAGAGAGTACTCTCTGCTACATCCAAGCTGTTAAAATATCAATAGAAGTGGACAAGTACTGATTCTGCAGCTGTGCAACTCTTCCTTCGAGTCTCTCTTTAGTTCCTGAAACTCTTACTACACATAATCAAATGAAATCAATGGGATTTGATTTTTAAGTGATACAAATATTGCTTACTGTGAAGCATTCTACTTAAAGCAGAATCAAGTAGAGCTAGAATGGTACAAGTACTCGAATTATTGTTCTTTTATACATAATAAGGGCATCAATCTAGGTTTGTTAAAACAGAAGGAATTATTTAGACTTTTATAATTAAGTTATTTTTATTGTTAGAATCCAGTGCACATATAAAGATATAAATTTGCAATGGCTGAAAATCAATATAAGTCTTCACACTGGGAAAGCTAAAACCAACACAGTGGATGACTTGGAGGCTAATAAAATAGCAGAGGAACCAGGAAAAAGCAAGCACACTTGTGAAAAGATGGAAATATATAGCCTTTAAAAATCTTACAGAGACACCTATTTTGAAATATGCAAATATCCTGGTGCCTCTAATGGGCTTACTCACATGTTTAATCAGGTGTGTTCATTTTGGAAGACTTGGTTCCAAAAATAAAAGGGATGCGTCATAAAACTTTATTTCTTATTTGGAACTTAATTTGACTAAAAACTTCTTTGAAGTCCCCTTCAAAGAGCTGAGTAGCAGATTCAGCTCTCATTTCAGTATAACTCAGTATAACAAGTTCCTTTAGAAGATGCTTTCAATATGTAAGACAAAAAATAATAATAGATTTCTGGTCTACAAAAAAAAAACCAAACCAAACCAAACCAAACCAAACCAAACCAAACCAACCGGCTTATAACAGCTTCCTAGGCTAAACTACCTTTTGAAAATCTATCTGAATACTACAAATCTACAATATGGTATACAGCATGGGCAACAAGCAGCAAAGACCTCCAAAGAGATGAAATAGAATGGCTTGAACCTCTACTACTCTTATCATAATTCTTTTATGTTTGTGGGCAGAAATTCTGTGTGAATTTGAATAAGAATACTACTTTATTGGAAGTAGTTTTATACTACAAACTACTAGTAGTTTGTATGCTTCCCATTAATGTTTAATTTTTATAGAATTCTTATATCTTTTTTTAAATTTCTGTTAATATGGTAATATTAGTAGCAAAAATACTGATGATAATAATAATAATGTTTCCTCATAATAACTAGTGCCCTCTGTGCCAATGGCAATATCCTTCATAACACTGTTATGAGGTCCATAAAGATGTTTATTATAACCTACCTAAGATATCCTAACATCTTGAACACTCATGCAGCTGTCATGATACTTATTGTTTTTAGAGTGTTATGAACACATAATCTGGGGTTTTACAGTGTCCACTACTTTGAAACAAAAGCTCATAGTAATTAACAAATGGTAAAGAAAAGCCAGAAGCAGATAAGATATATATAATACATGGACTTTTGCACACATCAGTGACATCTGCATGATGGCTTTATGAAAGTCGGATACACTCTAAGCTTCAGTCCCAGGTTTGCAAAGAACCAAAGCCCACTTAAATAATTGGGTTGTGAAAGCTGCTTGAACATTTTGCTATCTCTGCTTCTTAGATAATGTTTCTTAGATGTTGCTTCTTAGATTTTAGAGCACAAATAACATCAGTAGGTAGAGACTGCAGGAAAGCCCAATGAAACCAAAGGAGCTCTTCTTGCCAAGTACAGTGAAAGGTCATAAGACAATCCAAAGCAGGGTCTTCTCACGTTATGCCTGCACTGAAGTTCCTCTATTTCCTTTGCTATTGCTCGGTTGGTTCTTTGGGTTTTTTTTAGAAGAACCTTGATCATACAGAGTATTCAACAGAGCTTCTTCCATTTAATATAGTATTACTATTACATTTGCTAAAATTCCACTTTATGATGGACAGACCATTGAATTACCAGAATTTTCTGTCTTACATTGCTGTGGCTTCCTTTCAAGGCAACTCACACACTTATAGACCTTGTCATAAGTTCATAATGTGAATATGAAAACACTCAAGGGCATGTGGCTGTGATCATAAAAACCCCTCAATGTTTTAAAAGAAATCTGAAAATACATTCTTTGTGATTTTAGTTTTTTTAGTATAACAGCAGATACTGAGTATTTTCAGTTGCTAAGATAGATTCTTGATCCTGCAGCTTCACACGTGGTTATCACTTTCTCCTGAACTATGGCTTTCAGTGGTAGGTCTATAAAGTTGGAGGTTTATCCCTTTACACTGAGTGCAGGATCAGACAGCAAGACATCTCACCATCTTACAATCTAAAAAACCTGCACATGCTCCCATGACTTTACACACTGTCTTTCAATACTTTTATTGTAGAATATAAAATTATGTTAACAAAATTCTATGGGAAACCAGGGGAGATTAATTTACCCATTACCAGGCATGTTAAGAGCAATGGTAATTTAAAACTCTGTAATTATGATGCCTGCTAGACTCTTGATTGAATTCTGGTCTACCTGTCTCATGAAAGTTCCTTTTGGTTGAGTTATTGCACAAGGAATACTTAGGGAAAGTCACCTGCAAAGTTCAGAAGGCAAAAAGTAAAAAAATACACCATACAAGTATCCTGTTTGGAAGAAGGAAAAGACATTTCCTTACTTTTGGAGATACCTATAAAGGATAAATCACTGCCATTCTCACAAAAGAAGCAATAACAGTATATAACTGTAGCGCTTTCCAGCAGCTCTTCTATTTCTAAGGTTTAACTTTGGCCCAATCTATGTTTTAGGCTGATACCTTGTTTCTCTGGAAGGCGATACCTTTTTTCTTTCTTATAAAAGGTAGTTGCTGGTGGTCATTATTGGACATGGTTATTCTGAAAATATAGATTTATCGTAACCAATGACATGGTGGTTCCCTCAGTTTGCAAACTGTACATATTCAGTCATTAGTATCTAGCTGCTGAGGTCAAAATATTAGGTCTAAAATGTGTTGTATTTTTTATCCTCTGTGCAATTGGCTACCGTATCTGAGAACTTCAAAACTTTTAAAGTGTGAAGTATGATATGGGCAGCTTACATTGAAATGTTAAGTTTCTGATATAACAAGAAAAATCAAAATACTGTAATACTTCTACTATTTCCCCAAAATATTAATATATCCCCCATGGAAATATTTTTAGCATTTTAGAGCCCAGTTGTAGTAATATCTGGGTTTCCTATTTTTTCTTAAGTTACTGGTCATTCTCTGTTCTCAGTTTCCAACACTGAGAGGTCAGAACCGTTTACAGCTAGAACTTAGTGATTGAGATGGTTTTACATATCTCTGTGCACATACTTCTGCCCCTGCCAATTCAAGGAAATAAATTACTATTTGTTTTATTTGCTGAGAGAGATATGAGAATAACAGTGGAAGTCTGATAGTGCAGTATGTGCTGCTGTAAGTTTTGGTATATATATGCCAAAAGATATTATTGGCAGAAGTTTGGATAGATACCTTATATATAAATGAAAAAGCAGGCCATCATAAGCAAGATCTAATAAAACTCATATATCACATCAATTTTTCATGCATTCTTTATATGATATATTTAACAGAAATACTATTTTGAAAATGTATTTGTTTCTTAGGGAGTTTTAAAACATTTTATAGGAACTGTATTGTATATTCTTCAAATTATAAAATATCTGCACAAGTTCAACACACAAACCTCTGAGAAAGTAAAAAAACCTTAAAGTTATCTGCAAGCTACCAGAGTAACTTTTAGTTTGTAAAAACCAAATATCTTTCAAGTCCAATGTTTTAGACTTTCCAGAGCTGTCCTGCATTCTTGTAGAAAGCCGTTTCCTTCTCAGTTTTACCATGATTCCTAGCTTTGAAATACAATACTTTTATTCTGCCAAATAGCATACATTTTTGGCCTTCACCTAAGAAATTTCTGGCCTTCACCCAAGTAGCTGAGGGGAAGAATGAATTAATTTTCTGTTAGACAGACCTTAGAATGTCTGAAAAATAGAATAAATTCTGGATGTCTGTTAGTGAGCAGTATATAAATGTAAGTCATGAGTTCCTCGTAACGGCAATTAAGAATTTCATCCCCAACACTCAATATACTAGCAATGCTGCAGTTTGATATATTGCATCATGGTGTGCTGAAGGTAATACTTGAGTGTTCTCAAGAGAAAACTTGATCTGTTAATCTTGAGATCTTTACAAAACTATTCCAGGTTTGATGTTATATTTGATGAATTGCCAAGAGTTGATGGTTTATCATGATTTAAGGCTGCTAATGCTTAAATTGCCTCTTTTTATTTCTGTATGTCTAAGATGTTTATTTTGGGGGGAGGGAAATGTTACTGCTAATTTATAAGCATCAAAATGTATTATATATATAATAATATGCAAATGTATATATATGTTCCCATCTGTTAGCCAAGGTCTGTTTCTATACTTGACAAAAAATCACGATATTTTCCCTATTCTTATTTTTACCCCTGAAAAAAGAGAGAAAATATTTTCACCCATCCTTTAACAACCAGTCAGTTGTTCTCCACACCATTCAAGGGTGTCCAGCCAGTCATAAGAGTATATGCAACAAATATTTGAAAGTCTCATACAGAAATTACAATCAATACCCAAACATGCTGCTACTCTTGCCGCTGGGCCTAGGAAACGTATATCTATTTAGGTGTTTGTGCGGAGAAGAACATAGCCAGAGAGTTCAATCTGTGAAGGGGCAAGGAGGGATGTCTTTTCTTCTGTTGTATTTTGGAGCTCACTTGAATAACTTACCACAGTGTTATGTGGCTTTTGCAGTGCTGTGTTGTATTGATTCCACTCTCTGTATTCCTACATGACTGCAGGATGGCTCCTGCACCTACACACAAGACAACTGAAGCACGCTGGGACCTCTGCAATCACTGAGGACCAAGAGTCTACAGCAGTTCACAGAATCAGAGTTACAATTATTACAATCAATTACATAACCATAACAAAAACTAATTAATTAAAATATCGACTCTCCCTTAATGAGAGTAATAAGAGTTGAAATTCATTATGGTCATATCACTTACATTAAACATTTTTAGCACGTAATTTCTTGAAACAGATTTAGCTCTGATGAAAAATAGACACCCAATATTTCATGTTGATCTGGTGTCTAAAAACATTCTAATCATGTTTAAGAAATGTGTCATCTTTCTATTCCTTTGTATCTTTTTATTCCACTCAATGACAAAATAATTGAAGTTATTGGTGATTGATGCTCCATTCTTATTACAGTTATTTCTTGGCTGTGAAATTCTTCCTGATCTGCCTTCCTGATCTTCCCTAGAGGTGTGCATGACTTCTCCCTTTCTTTAATTCAAAAACTCCTAACATATGGTTCCCACCAAAGCTTAAAAACTGTCTACTTTTGTAACTGTACTGATCATGACAAAGAGGGAGCAGAATGCCAGATTACTTGCCAGACTACACCTCATTTTATTCAAACATTCGCAAGCAACTTTTCAAGAATTAAAATAAAATTTTCATTGTAATTTTTAAAAGTATAGTTTATCTCTCTACTCGCTCTTTCTGTTTCCCAGTTAAAAACTGCTGAACCAAAGCTTAATGGCATCCAGTCTCCTGGGACCTTAGAGTGACTGGTGAGCACGACATGTATGATAGAAACAGCAAAGAGGTTTCCCTTCCTCCCTGAAAGGTATCACTTCCATTTTTTATGTTGGCCTCCCAGCAGTGGGGATTAGAGAGAGAAGAGAGAGCTCAGATGATACTAATGATTAGTGTATTTTCCAGTAATGTCGAGAGGACAGATAATCTATTTGCTTCTTAATAAACTTACCTGTTCCATTTTGTCTTTTCATCTGGCTTGGTCAAATAAGTGACAGATCTCTGGAAAGATTTTATACCCATTTGCAAGGATTGGAGGAGATATAAGAAATTTTTTGAAAACAAACAAACAAACAAACAAACAAAAAAAACACACACAAAAAAACCCCCAACCCTAGTAATCTTAGATGACCAAAAATGCAGTTAAAATAACTGTGATATTTAGAGGATTGGTTAGGTAAAAGTTTGTTACACATGTGAAGAGCCACATAAGGTATTTCACAATGTCTATTTCTGTTTTATCCTTACATAAACTTTATTAAACAACTTTCCTGAAGAGCTACAGTTAGCTTTTTCACAACATATACTTTCTAAGTTTAGTTTTTACATTCTTTCTTAATCTTCCTATAATATAAGTTACCAACTCACTTTCCCTTGTAAAATTTTTCAGATGTCTCCCAAGCTAAAACAGGAATTCATAAAACCAAGAATGGTACAGTCATGATCTCCTATTTGGCTCACTATTTGCCAGAAAGAATATTGCATTGTCAGTACTGCTTTTAGCAAGAAAAATACTTTAGCACTAGTAGCACTAGTAGCTGGCATGTAGACAATCTCTTCCACACAGGGCAAACTAACATTCCTTCTTTATTAATTTGTTAAAGCTCATTACCAGCATATTACTTAAATGGACCGGCAACATGCCTTGATGTGCTGCTCATCTAAACTGTCTTCTTTTTGAAGCTGGGGGTAGAACTACTAACTTTTCAATGACACTTTCAGTGGAATCCTGTCCTCTTCTTACTATGCCTTCTTAGGGTGTGACTTGAAGAGATGTGACTCAGCTGCAGGAGGTTACATGTGGTGACACAGGCTTGAAATGTGTCTCCAGTATGTATAACTAACATTGGTACTGAACTGTTAAAAGTGATTTCTGCTAGGAGCTTTAGTTCACAAAATCCAACTCATTCAAAATTTCTTTATAATTTATAGTCCTGAGAACTGACAACTCCCATGGGTAAAAACTGCAGATTTCTAGCTTAACAGTCTGAACTTCTTCTGGAATATTGTAATGGGATAGAGATCCCAAAGAAATATACATTCCCTATGCATATTCAGGCTACCTCCTCCACCTCCCAGCTTCAACCAACTTCATGGTGCTATTTTTGCCTTCATGTTTGAAAACCCAAAGCACTTAGACAAATTCCAGTTGCTCTGTGTTCTTGTCTACAGTCCCAACACATTTCTGCCTCAGAAAGTTTGAGGCTTGGTGATTGCCATATCTCATACAGGAAGAGATTGGGAACTGGGGGAGGGATTCCTGCTTCTTGTGCTCATCTTTTCCTACTTTGAACGACTTACACATGACTGTATACCAGTTAGCATTATCATTGGACAGTAACTTAGAATATATACTTTACTTCTCACCATTTTTTGCAGTTGCAAGGAAACACTTTTGTTTAATGATATAGAGTGTTGCAGTTCACTCCTTTACAGAAAGCCTCTTTAAATAAGAACTCCATGTTTTTTCTTTGTTTCTGAATGCTTTGATGTAAAAACAGGCCTCTTTGCAAAACGTTCATGTTTGCATTGAAATGCTCCTCCCACAATTTAAGAGTGTTATAATTGGTTTTCCTATATCCTTTCTGAGAGAAGGCAAGTGATTTATAAATATTTTCCACTTCACTGCACATTGCATAAATCACTGGACTGACCCGTACTTCAGAGCTTTGTCTGCTCAGCCTTGCTGTGGTTTGGGATCTGGCAAAGGGCTCCTTTCCCTCAGGTCATTTTTTGGGTTTATCAGTATGGAAAGGCTTGAGATGGGTTAACTCTGACATTTCTTTACAACTTTCTTTTGCTGTTTTAAAAGAAGTCAACTCCCAGTGATGTTGTGTGACAGTAGAAAAGACTAACCAAAAAGGGCTTCCTTATAACTTTGAGGCAGGCATTTTATTGGAAGAAGCAAACCATCATAATCCTTTAAGGTATTCTCTCTTCTTTGCGCTAACACATAATCCTTCTTGTGCGGCCTCTTGCTGCACATTTAAAGCAGTGCTTACTTCCTCTTGGTTGAGTGTGAAGGCAACGAGTCTAGAGCAATCACACACTCTCTTTCTCCTATAGGAGAAATGAAGCAGGGAGACCTAAATTTAGGAACAGCTTAGGCACTTGTACAACAACAATTCTCTTATTAATTTATTTCACATGCATATACTGGGGAGAGAAAATGGTTATTTCTCGTTTTGGCTGATAAGTTTATGAGGCGCGGGCAAGACTACTGTACACAGCTGCCAAATTGTTAGATCTACAAAATCATCTTCTACTGCCACTAGGTATTACAGCAAGGAAAATCCAGGAGGCTGCACACTGCTCTCTCACTGTTTTCATGTCTCCATCAACTGCACATTCACTTCCAAGCTCTTATTCTGTATTCAGAAGCAACCCCTTGTTGAAAGACCTCTCTGTTAAATTTCTGGGTTAACAGGTCCTGAATTTAGCTATGACTTTCCAAAGCAGTATGTTCCCTGCCTAATGGTATCTGTTTGTGCTTGCAACTTAAGTAAGCTTGAAATGTTTTTGCCTTTTCCCTCCAGATATAATTGAAAATATTGCACCACTTTAAGTCCTTCTTCTGATATTTTTTAAATTAATCCTGTCCATCTGCCATGAGAAGTCATTGTCTCAGATTCTCTGTTTTATTTTGCTAAAGAATGATGGATTTTTACATATGAAACTGAAGTGAATTTAGTTTCCATTCTGCTGCTTTTCTCTTACTGCAATGACTGTTTAGTCTCATGCAATTCTATGGATGCTGTAACCAGGTATGAATGATTGCTTGCATCTGCTTTTACCCTTTTTTTTTTGGCATCTAATTGTTAATACTGCCTTTCCCAAAGACCATATTCTCACCTTATTTTCCCAGCCTTTCTACAAAAATACCTCGGTTTCATTTATAGATCTCAGATTAATTTATCATCCTTTCTCTCTAGCTTCTGCACCTGAAACCTAAAATTCCTGATAATTAAACATACATCTCACATAACCCTCCCTTTAAGCTTTGCCCGGTTTATAAACTTACGTGTCATCACTTGACAAAGACCACCTAACCTAGGTAATTCATTATACAGTGTTCTGTATTTTGTAAAAAATCCACTTGTAGGAGGAGAGAGAAATCCTTTCAGTGCTTCCAAAGTGTCCAAAGACATTCCTTCCCCAGCACACGAAACATCTTATGAGCAATTGCTTCAGGCAAGTAGAGATCGACACAGAAGGATATGCTGCAAACATTCTTGAACAAGCTAAGTCCATATAGGCTTCTATAATGCCTGTTGGCCCAATTAATATTTTAGTTCATGTGAGGTCTCATTCATTTTAAGAGGGATACTTCTGCATTTGAATATACTGTAATAGCAGTAAATGCATATAGCTGGCTGTGAACTTGGTAGCATTCAATTTCTGTACAAGATTTGCCAAAGGCAAACTTGAAAAGCAAGATATTTTCAACAGACTTAACCTTGTCTGATAAGAGCTTGAATAGTTACCAAAAAACTTGTAAAGGTCTGCAAATCATAATCTCCTAAGGAGGAAGACATCAAGTTTTGAAGCCTCACATTTTCTGCCTACATTTCTGTGATGTGTCATGCAAATAGCCAGACTGCACTTTTCTGTTCCCATGTGTATAAACTGGAGTAAAATTATATCTGTCTTGATTTGAAATTTTGCTATGAGCTTCCTCTACTGCTAGCATGCAAGGGATATAAATGTGGCTGATAGCAGAGCTGGGAACCTTCTTTGCTAGATGTTACCATCCAACCAACCTTGTCCGGTTCCATCATATAACATTTCCTTGCAGTTACACAAGCAGAGAAAAAATTCATGACCCTCCTTTTCTCTTTTTCCTAGACATCTCCAGTGTCACAATACAGGGAGAATTGCAATACCCCATTTCCTTTTCAAGATACATTGAAAATATCTGAGAGTGAGAGAAGTGAAAAATAAGGATTCAGAACTCTGGGTATTTGACCAATTCAATCCTAATGGAAAACACATCTGCTCTTGAAAACTGTATACAATATATTTATAGCAGACAGTAAAAATATTATTCCAAATTTCTGTTTCCCTGTGTTATTACAAAATGACAATATTGTTTTTAGCCTATTTCCTTTAACCAGATTGACAGACTTACAGGTTGACATTACTGTGAAATTTTATGATGTATTATGTTAACTGTGCCAGTTTGATTAGCGTTGATTGACAGCTAGTACCTGCACAGAAAGTTAAATATCTCAGGAAGGAAAGAGCAGTGAAAAGTATGTTGCCTCCTTCATTGGTAACAAGTAAAAAGAAATACATAGCAACAGTAGTAGTATTAATATTATACAAAGTATTAAAAATTAATCTTAATGATAAATAAATTTATTCATTAAAATTTAAAATACTGATCATTTATATTTGCTCTCACCTAAACCACTTTGTGTTTGGCAAACTTTTTACATGCACACTGACAAACATAATAAGTCTGAAAAAAATTGAGACTTTTTTCATTCTGTGTTCACGTTGCTCCTAGAAATGTACTACTGTGTCTGAGGGACTAAATTTGAATATCTCAACACATGCAATGGCTGCATCTGAGCTATCGTACCATAATAATGCTTCTCTCCTGCAGCATTCTCATCTGTTATGTAAACAGACGTTGAGGTTCTTTTTGACTATAGAACTAGTTGCACGGATGTCTAGCAAATTCACGGAGAAGCTGTGCATTACCCCTCCGGCTTTAGGGTCTGAAAACCCCAAACACCTGGAAATGGGTGCAGTTGGAGGTTCTCTACTCGCCCTGTATATTGTATTAATTCATATCAAAAGGTCCCTGCATGTTATAAGACATAACAAACCATTTCTAGAAACTGCTCTGCACTTTACTTCTACAGAAACAGGGGAATTTAGGAAGGAGTGCAAAGGGAACCTGGATTTTTTAATGTGCAAACAAGTCTTTGAAATAACCTCATAGGTGGTGAATGTGTTTGAGGGGGTTTTTGCTTAAATAGTTCAACGTCTTTGAAATCAAGGGATGAAGAGTGGGAAGGACCTCCTTTTTCACTGAGTTTGGTACTCTATTATACAAATCATCATCTATCTTTTCAAAAGCATATTGATTGCCTTCTGAAAAGGACTTAAGGTTTTACATCTTTTGCCGTAGGTCTTTTAGGTTCTGTATCATTTAGTGGATGGATGTTTTCAATTAAATTTCCATCTTAAATTTATTTGTGGCCAGCTAATACCAAACTCTTCCTGAAACTACATGATCCTCCAACTTACAGTGTTTTCCAGGGTCCCTGGCATTTAAACACCCCAGGGAGAGCAATCATATAATCTCCTAGCCTTCTTTTTGCTAGTTACATCTAATTTCCATCCAAATTTATCAAAATTTCTGCATTTTTCATTTTCTCCATCCCCAGATAAACAAGCCATTCTCCTGATAATCCTTAAAGTCTTTATCAATATCTTTCACCCTTTGAATTCCCCTTTCCTTAGCATAGGAGACTCCATGCCCAGCCCAACAGTGGCAGTTCCTCCTTGAAAACAGTTGGATACCTCCACATTAGAATGCCATAACCCTCAGTAAAACCTTTTCATGTCTCATTTCCCTCCTGTGCTGAGCATAAATCCACACTCTCAAGGCAGAGGGAAATTTGGGGCAACATGCACAACAGTCCTTGGTTGGGGGCACCACTGATACTAGCCACTGGTACCCAGTATTCTGTATAAATCATTCCCTTCTACAGCTCCACCAGTACCAATACTGTCCAGTCTACCCCAGAAACATCACTCCAGCCTTAGGATTACATTTGACTTTATGACATTGCATCACAGTGGTGGCTCTTTGGCTCTTTAAGATCAATTTCTCTATTTCAGTCATTCCTATCTGGCAGAATTCCTAACTCTAAGAGAATTTAGTGCTATTAGTCCCCAGGTGCAGCATTTTGCACTTTCTGCTATGCAATTTCATTCCATTTCTGCTACTCTAGTTCTCAAAATTATTCAGCCCTGACTGCTTCTTTCTCTTAGTTTTGTCTCACTGGTCAACTTTTTTCAGATCTTGAGAAGTTCCTTAAAATCTGCTCTCTGGCTAGGAAGTTCCCTTTCACTACCACCTCACTGAGCTTAGTTTCTTACCCACTCCACAATCTAGCAATTCTTATGCTGACACCTATACTTTTTGGTTGAATAAATAATTTTTGAAACAGCAGTATAGCAAATTAAGCTCCAGAAATACTATTAGTAGTTAGCATTTCTTTCCCCAAAGGAAAGTCAGTTATCTGGTTAGAAAGAAATCAGGTTAATCTTGCGTGATCTGCCTATTCTATATATATTTTTTTTAATGCAAGTTTAATTTCATAATTCTTCAGCCAGGAGAACAAAGTAAAATGTCACATAATAGACTCTAGTTTTATATTTCTATATCTTCTCATAAATGACTACATAACCTTTCTAACTTCCATTTTTAATCAATTAGATCCATATAGACAAACCCTTTTGGCCTTTGTAATAACATCTTGAGTTCAGGCATGTTGGAAGGGCAAGTCATTTCATGAAATTTTTCAAAATAAATGCCTCTCCATGCATAGGCCTATAGGAATTGCTTCAAGGGGAAAAAATGATGATAAAATAAACAAAGAATACAAAGGTTTACTGTCCCACAGAACTGTTTGGTAAGGATTTTAAACAAAGTAAGAGTAATGCCTGGGATTGGGAGCAGCTAATTTTATTTGACTAAAAATGTTTCTTCAAAATATACTGCTAGAAAACTAATTCATTAATTCACTTATCAGTATTAGTTTTTTTAAAATATCTATCACGTTTTTAAGAGGAAAACTTACAATGGGAAATTTTTCAAGAAAAGAGTTTGGGTTGCACCATTCTTGTCTGTTAACCTGCATTACTTATGTCTTCAGCACAATAATTTGCTGTATTAGTATAGCTACCCTTGAAATAAAAACGTGTACATTTGCTTGGAGTTTCCTTTAAGAAACATTCTACTGTTACATTGCTCTTTTTTCACAATTAGCCAACAAAATTCAGGTTTACCTCCACCCCTTAGTTCAGAATACAATCCATGCATTTCCATCAAATGAAACATTACTGATGTACTGGCAGAAATAGAAAGGTTTTTCACTGCAAACTTCCTTTTGCGTTTACTTCGTTTCTCAATGGATGTGCAAACATCCAAAGGTGACAATAGCTGATATCTTAGTAATAGTCTCTTTAGTTTTCTGTCTTAATCCTACAACGACAGCCAGAAGGTTGTAAAAAGCTGATCTTAAAAGTCACTGAACAGAAAATTAAGATGGAAGAAAATTATGATTCTAAGGCACATCTAAGTATCCTAATTAGCTTCTGCTGCAGTACCTCACATTCATGCTATAATGGTACATAGGAACATGAATTGATTCCAGAGGGAAGTCTGGTACAGTCAATCAGTCTCTCCACTCATGAGGAGACAACTGCCCTGGTTGAATAAGCCTGTAGACCACTGGGAGCTCATATTCCTTCAGCTATAAAGCCCTTTTGGATGCATGTCCTTATCTCACAATGAAATCTTTAAAAGCTTTCTTCCCTGGTGAGACATACATAGAATATGGATTTCCTTTTGCACTGCAAATTCTGCCTAGAAAAACAGTACAGACAGCTCTAACTTTGGCACTATTGGGATGGAAGATAACAGAGAAAAAGGACAGCAGTGATGAGAAAACACAACCAGAAATGCACCCTGACTCAAAAAACCTCACCAACTTCTATGTGTTTGGAAACGTAGTGTCTATCAACTGTCACTTCCAGGGAGAAGGTAACTAAAAATAACAACAACTGAACACGCCTGGAATTAAATTCAGAAAATAGCCAATAGAAATAAAGTTGGCCTATTTTGAAAAAAAAAAGTTTAAAAACTGTGATAGATGCTGTTCCATTGTGTGGAGAACAAAGTGAACATTTCTCTTATTTTCAAAGCATGCACTGCAGCTTATTTATACGAAATCAGCCTGCCTTTCATCATAGAACCCACCCAAAGTAAGTTAGTAGAAAGGCAGAAGAAAATGAAACAAAGACAAAAGCAAAGCATCCGATCCTGGCACATCCAGTGTTTGGCAGGTGTGAGATGCAACTTGGCACAAAGCTCACAAAAGCCTCTGAATGCTCTGCCATTCAACCCCAGCTATCTGGGACCACATGTTTAAGTTCATGACCTAAAAGCAGCTCAGAATGTTCAACAGATAACAGAATCCAACCCCAGGAAGACCAGACTGTCTGTGGGGAAGAGAACTACTTATAGTGCTGCTCCAGAGAAGGCTATAAAACCTGATTTTGCACGAAGCTGGTTAATTCAAATAGCATCAAGCTGTTGTTTGGTGGCAGCTGTAGAGGCCCTGATCATTTGCTGATAGCATTAGGAAGTATGTGGAAATGGAGATCTGAGGAGTCCAAGGGACATGTGCTACATGCAAGAGTTTTAGTATCATAAAAATATGAATTGAAACCTACATGACAGAATGTAGTGGTGTAAACAAAACATTTAAACATCACATTAAAAGATAACAAAGGGTAATAAAGCAAGGACATTGGTCAGTGAAAGACCAATAATCTTTCTCAGCTTTGTTTTTAAAAAAATTCAAAATATTTTAATTATATCAAAGTATTTGCAATAGACCTTACATGCATGAAACAGCTGTTTAATAGAGAAAGTGCATGACATTCTCCCTTTGAATGCTGGCTTGGATATATTAAGGTGTATTCATCATGGCTTCAACACAGTAGTTCAGCGGTTTTATGTAATATCCTTTAAAAAGTCCTAGAAAGGTTTTTTCTTTACTGTTTTTTTTGGGGGGGTTTTATTTTTGTTATTTCAATAGGTGCTTGATCTGTGCACTATGAAAGGCACAGGAAGAAAAGATGTTATACCACCATTTTAGCATTTCATTAACTTATCACACATATTGGGTTCATTTACCATTAAGCCTTTCATGAAATTTTTGACTACAACTCAGACTGTTCTAGTTCAAGAACTATTATTCATGTTTCCTTGTTTAAAACTTACAGTTTTATTTTGATGAGGTCTCTACTGGCTTCTGTTAAACTGCCATGTTTCTAAGCATTCAAAAATTTTTGCATTCAAAACTTGTTATTATGAAGTAACCAGTTAAAAAACGCATGACATACTCTTTTATAATACTGAATTCCCCTCCCTTCCAGTGCCTAATTACTATTCCAGTTACTGATACTTCTCATCATGCAAGACAATGATAAACTCAGGCTGAATGAAATAGTTATTTCATTGTGACAGGAGAGTGGACAGGTGTTCTCTATGCATATGTGTACAGCAGAATTTGGAGATTAAAAAGGAAAACATTTGAGAGATGCAGTCTGTATGTTCCCTTTGCTGACATAAATATTCTCCTAAATATGCTGTAGCTTCTGCTTTTAAAACAGATGTGGTCAATATAGCTGCAAAAATAAATGTATGTTTTTACCAGAAGCAATGTAAGGTATATTATCTTAATAATTCTGTTTTTTCTTCAAGGTAGGAACTACAGAAATAAACGCACATACACAGACACCCCCACACACACGCCAGATCAAACAGCTACAAAAAGCAGATGTTCAATGCAGTAGGACTGAGAGCACATATTAGCTATTTAGAGTGAAACATGTTATTGCATAGCTGCATCTCATTCCAACATAAACATTGTCAGAATTGAAATGGAAAACAAAATAAGAATTTTTTAATATGGCATCTTAAGGGTAAGACACTATGAAAAAGAACTCATAAACAAGTTTCTTTCAAAACAAAATTAAGAAGATAGTTTCTAAAAAGTCACTGTGTTTTGTCAGTCTCTGGTACCCGTTCATATACAATTGATTACAAGAGAAAACTGTAGCAACTTGATCTGACTAGTTAGGCTGAGTATAAGACAAGCACACAGCGATAACTATGTTCACTAACACCTAAATCTGGACTGAAATGAGAGGCATTTCCCATACATTACTCTAGCCTAGGTTCTGAACACAGCATTTGGCCTTTAACTGAGTACCAGTCTCATCAGGAATCAGTTCTCAAAGGTCAACAGCAAGGCAGATCCTGGGCCCTGCCCAATGAGCACTTCCAAGTACTTACTAAGGCATCCTGCTGTTCCTGGTATTATTTTATTCAGGAGGCAGATTCACATTGAATTAAGCATCTGATGAATTCAACTATTTCTGCTTTTGTACACAGTAATAGTTTGACTTCCAAATAATCTCTCTCCTACTGAAGCAGAGACAACTCTTTCTTTAAAATAGTCTATTACTATGCTTTGATGGAAGTTGTGTTGGTTTTGGCTGGGGTAGAGTTAATTTTCTTCACAGTGGCTGTATAGGTCTGTGTTTTGGATTTGTGCTGAACACAGGGTTTCTAGTGTAGAGATGTTTTTGTTATTCCTAAGCTTACACAGAACCAAGGCCTTCTCTGCTTTTTATACTGCCACACTGACATGGAATTTGAGGGAGGCTGGGAGAAGACACAGCCAGGAAAGTGACCCAAAATGACCAAAGAGATTTTCCACATCATATGACATCATCCTCAGTGTATCTGGGGGGAAGAAGGAGGAAGGGGAGTACTTGGAGTGATGGTGTTTGTCTTCCCAAGTCACTGTTACATGCGATGGGGCTCTGCTCTCCTGGACATGGCTGAACACCTGCCTGCCCATGGGAAGCACTGAATTAATTCCTTGTTTAGCTTTGTTTCTGTGTATGGCTTTTGCTTTCCCTGGTAAACTGTCTTTATCTCAACCTATGAGTTTTCAAACTTTTACCCTTCTGATTCTCTCTGTGGTTCCGCTGGTGGCAGAGTGAGAGAGCAGCTGCGTGGAGCTTGGCTGCTGGTTGGGGTTAAACCATGACCATGAAGTTTAGCTCCAGTGTAATCAGCTTCCCTTACATTAACCCTCATGAAATGCAACATCTGGAATCCACCAGACAGACCTGGCTTCCAAATTCCTAGGTGGGCATCACTCTCTGCTGCCCCCCCAGCTCTGGGTAAGTGGGACTGTGGGAGAGTAGGAGAGAGAGAGAAGTTGCCATTACTCCAGCAAAAGGATCTTCATTCTACAGCTGGGAGTGCAGTCTGGTCTCCCAGAGGCCTCAACAGGCAGCCTTCATTGCCCTGTGCACCTCCAGAAGACAGGAGGCCTCCTTTCTAATATCTAATGGGTCTTTTGTCATCTTGCTTTAAAATGAAATGCACAGTGGTAGTGTTGGTTTTGGTATTGAAAACAGGCATTCCACATCTACCCACTCTGCTGGACAATTTAGCCAAACAGCATTGCCAGATTCAAATGAAGAGATGTAGAATCACAGTAGAAAGTGGACTCCTTTACAGCCAGCACTGCTTAGAATGATTATAAGAGTACTATGAGGTAGAGTGGAACTTTGATTCATTTAGCTAGAAAAGCTAACCATGATTTTTCTGGAAAATACTTCTATAAGTTCCTTAGCATCTGTGTTCCAAGCAAGTTCCAATGGAAAAGGAGTCTCTACTTAGACCCTCTAGGGTTAGGACTGCCTCTTTGAGTATCATTTGGAATATTTCAAAGCAGAACCTTTAGGCAGCTTTACAAACTAATATATCCAAGCTGCCCTTATGGACTGTGATTCAGCTCGTGTTCATATTTGTATTGTCTTTATTCCAGAAAATATTATACCATAAACTCTGTATAGCAGCATGTCTTAAGCTCCAGTGATAGACCTGAAAGCACACAGTATTCATACTCCTGACCTGCTACAGACTAACACACTAGCAGACTAGTTAGAAGACAATTAGTCCAATTTCACATTTCCTAGCAGCCGAAAAATTTCATGTTATTTTAGACACAGTGGATGGATGCCAAGTTCACTGGAAACAACCCTGCTGATTTACCCAGTCCATTTTAATACTTTAGAAATACTGTTGAAACATGGCTGTCCTAATTACACAGGGATCAGTGTGCAGTGTCCCTCTCACCCAGGATTCTCCCAGAAGGGCTGCAATCACCTGCATTCCCCTTAATTTCACCATGCAATTCCAACTAATTTCATCCTAGTACAGTGCTGTCAGACAACTCCCATGTCTCTGCGGTTTTAATCGATTAGCTCAATGTCTCTATAATGCATCACCAGCTGCCAGGCACAGAACTGGACGCTTTGCAAGCATTTCAACTAAAAGACAGTTTAATTACTATAGCAACATCTCAGAGGCATAGGCATAAGGACTTGCAAAGGAATTATTAAAATATTTGGTGTCAACAAACCACTTTATAACTGAGCGAACAATGACAATCAAAAGGTAGAAAATAAGGAGAAAGTCCATTTTAAATAGTCCATTTTAATGGACTCTAATGTATTCAGGCAAATGGACTGCCTTAAGTATTACTGTTTACACAATGCAATTGTGCTTTACGATAATTGTTTTGCTGCAATACAGACATGTAAAAATTGACATTGCTGTCAGTAAATTACAATACAAGAAAGATACCTTCAATTAGAAAACAGTTGAAGTAAGCAAATTAGACAATAAATAGACTGCCTTAAATTAATGAATTACTGAACCACTTTGGTTCATTCCTTGAACCACTTCTGTGCAATGCTGATCACATGAATGCAATGAAGGGGTCTTGTGGCTCTCTGTCTGAAGTGAACACATGGATAGGGAAAATCAGACATTTAAATCGCAGCACTTTTAACAGAATCAAAAGTGAAGGTTGCAGATCAGTCAATGAGAAAAATGACCACAGGAATTTAGGGCTAATCCTTTCCTTCCCCTCTGTGCAAGGCTAAAGGATGGTCAAAAAGGACCTAGGAAAACCTTGTATCTGCTGCACAGGCAGAGACAAGGAAGCCAAACTATACAACAGTCCCCAAATTATACAACTGTCCCCAACAGTCAGATCCAGCAGCTCTCTCACAAAACACACAGGCTTCACCAAGACTCAAAGTTTGACTGCAAACCACAGCAGCATAATTGTATTTTAAGCCTTTTCCAGCTGACATAAATGGTCACTCATTTGCTCAAAGCTCTGCTTCAACATAAGGCTTACAGCAACCTCAGACTAGCTGTATCCTAAAACTGGCTATTGATGGGTTGGCAGGTGCTGGGAAAAAGTTCAAGGTCATATACTCCACTGTAGTGGGAGATGTCTATATTTGATCTTGGTGACCTCTTCCAGCAGTCTGAAAGGATGGCATTGACAGAAGCTGCATAAAGACTTGCCCATTCTTCTTTACTGCAAGGAAGGTCACTATGATTTATCACCTTTGTGATGGGAAGAAAAGAAAGGGATGGAGAAAAGAAAACTTACTGCACTTAAAGTTCTCAGAACCTCAGGGCAACACTGCAGGTAAATGGGAAATAATAACATTACAAAGCATTCTGGCCTTGCACAGTGCCAATGGAGTACATGAAGCATGTGAGACTAGATGTCATCACATTTCTTAGCTGGCTCATTTGCATAATTTAAAAGATGCTGTTTCATTTGATTAACGTCCTTGGTGGAACATCAACCATCTGATTTTCCTTGGTGCTATAAAACAAATCTGAGTCACAGGAACGTATAAAACCTGGGGTCCTCCATCTTAAAAGCAGAAAAATCTATTAAACACTTCCACTGCCTAACTTCCATACTTTGCAACATACTGTCTCACAGCAAGTTCCTGCAGAAATCCCTTTTCTATCACTTAGCCTTCTGCATCCTGTGGCATTCTGTGCTTAAGTGAAATGCACAGACACCTCAGTTTTTCACATCTCTTCTGCAAATATGAGTTTGGTAACT
Source organism: Aphelocoma coerulescens (assembly GCF_041296385.1). Lineage (NCBI taxonomy): Eukaryota > Metazoa > Chordata > Aves > Passeriformes > Corvidae > Aphelocoma > Aphelocoma coerulescens. Next base: position 41,303,964 of record NC_091019.1, on the reverse strand, counting down.
AAAGCATTCATTCAGTACTCAGCACAGCACAAGGCACAGTTATAAAGTAAATTCTAAGTTAAAAGATACTTTTCAAATTCATATGAGTATAATCAGTCTCGATTTAACATATAACCATCTTTAGGACTTTTTTCTAATCTGGACAAGACATAAGCCTTCCCTCACATTTAAAATAAGTATGTTTCAGACTTTATTTCACCTAAATTAGCAATCAATACACAGAATACAATACTAGATTCCATCTTTAAGGCATTTAAAGGAATGTTCATTGTCATGTCTGCAATCCATTTACAGTATATATTTTAAAAGTAAAGCCCAATAAATTATTTCCCCTATGAAGTGTTGCTTTCTTCATGCAGGTAATAAAATTTAAGGTGCACAGAAGATACTGCAGGTCAGTCAGAAAGTGATGAGCAACATGGAAGAACTAGTGTAAAATACCCCAAAAGAACCCCATAAGGTATTTGGTTTGTGTGGCCAGGTTTTTGCAGCAGAGGGGGACTACAGGAGTGACTTCTGTGAGAAGCCCCTGGAAATTTTCCCTGTGTCCGATGAAGCCAATGCCAAGCAGCTCCAAGGCAGACCTGCCACTCACCAAGGCCAAGCCCTTCAGCAACACTGTTAGCACCTCTGGGATTACAGAATTAAGAAGAAGAAAGCAGAAGCAAATTGCAACCAGAGAAGAGGATTGAGAATATGTGAGAAATAAATCTGCAGACAACAAGGTCAGTGAAGAAGGAGGGGCAGGAGGTGCTCCAGGCACTGGAGCAGAGATTCCCTGCAGCCTGTGGTATAGACCATGGGGAGACAGGATGTGCCCCTGCAGCCCATTGGGGTTCACAGTGGAACAGATATCCACCTGCAGCCCCTGGAAGAACTCATGTCAGAGCAGATGGAGGTGCCCAAAGGAGGCTGTGACCCCATGGAAAGCCCATGCTGGAGCAGGCTCTGGGTAGGACCAGTGGCCCCATGGAGAGAGGAGCCAATGCTGAAGCAGGTTTCCTGGGGACCCATACTCTAACAGCCAGTGCCTGGAGGGCTGAACCACGTGGAAGGGACCCACACTGGGGCAGTTGGTGAAGAACCACAGCAGATAGGAGGGACCTGCCATTGGAGCAAAGAACCTGAGGAGTCCTCCCCTTGAGGAGGAAGGAGTGGCAGAGGCAACGTGTGATAAACTGAATGAAACTCTCCAATCCCCATCTCCCTGCATCACTGAGAGCGAGAAGGTAGAGAACTGGGAAGTAAAGTCCTGAAAGGAGGAAGGGGGTTGGAAAGTGTTTTTAAAATTTGGTTTTATTTCTCATTATCCTAATCTGATTTAATTGGTAATTAATTAATTATTTCCCCAAGCTGAGCCTGTTTTGCCTGTGACAGTAATTGGTGAGTGATCCCTCCCTGTCCTTATCTTGATCCGTGACCCTTTCCTTATGTTTTCTCTTCCCATATCCAGCTGAGGACGGGAGTTGGCAGAGTGGCTTTGGTGGTCACCTGGCATCCAGCCAAGATCAAACCATCACACATGGTAACATACAAAAAAAAATTCTGTCTTAAACTCACAGTTGCTTTGACTCCTGTTCTTCATCAGCACATTACTAGTCAGGTCTCTAACAAATGGATAATTTACATTTTTTGGCATTTACATACCATCTGCAAGGGCAAGTGCATCAGCACAGGGGCATCGGTTGGTTTGTTCGTTCACTTGTTTAAAAGCTTTTATTGAGAAACAAAAGTGATCACATTTATTTCAAACTCAGTGATGCAGTAAGAGTCATCAAAGATATTATCTTACCAATAGACCCCTACTAATATACAACTATTATTTAATCTGTGGTTAGGTGAAGGGTTAATGTGACTCTTGCTACACTGACTTATCTGCTTAAAAAGTGGTATCTAATTTCCTTGTCTATTATGGGAAGCACCAGAGGAGGCTTGGGGTTTGGTGTTTCAGAGAGGTTTGTTTCAGAGTAATGTGATACATAGAAAACAGCATATCCTTGTTATTTTTTTATGTTGCTTTGTAATGAGTTGAGAACTGCTTCTTATTCATAATATCTACAAACAAATTTAGCCACTTCACCCTGGAGAATTATCCATTGGATTTTCCAGTGTCTGATTAACAAGTGTCTAGAGACCATTTTTCCCAGGGCTATCAATCTTTTGCTCTACCTTCCTTAATTTTTGACCAAGGCAAATTTAATGACAGCAGTTCTCTTCCCAGGAAGTTCTTATTTTTTGGGAGAACAGCATACTGCAAAATAATTTAAATAATTTTAAACAATTGAGGTTCTTGAGTTTCAAGAATATAATGGAAGAAAATGCAACCAAACAAAAAAGACACCTAACATGTAAACCTGAGCTGGAACACCTATTTCTCATGTGAAAATCTGTCCCCAGATGCTGTGACTGCACACATGCACACTCTTTAAATATGAATTCTAGCTCAGATTCATTTAATAATGATTTGACTTCAGAAGAAGGAAAAAGTATTTAATTCATTATCACCCATCCCTGAATTAGATATATGAATGTGAAAATCTCTGTTACTAATTTTAATTGCACTATTCCCTCTCCACAGGAGACTGTTAAATTGGTTTGGTGAAATAGTAGTGAATCACATCAAAGTAGTGGGATACATTTTATAATATATCTAAATAACTATCCCATTTTCCCAGCATGTTGCTGTGTATTTTAAGTATTAATATTATGACTCCAGTTTAGAAGAATGTAGCTTTATTTTATTCAAATAAATTTTCCTAGTACTGTATGTTAGCACTGTTAAAAATCAGGCTAAATTCTAAGTGGCTATCAAGTAATAAAGGAGAAACATTTACTGCAGGAGCCAACACGAAAATGTGTTTGCCTAGTCATAAAACACTCATGAAAGGAGCTTGCAGATGCATCATTTTGATACAATAATGGTCTTTCCCATCTAATCCCACTTTTTTCTTCCTCCTTCAACTGCAATGTTTATTACCTGAACCTAGAATGGGTTTGCTTGTTTGCTTGTTATGCTTTGTTGCAATTCTATCAGGTTAGACACTAACATTTCTCCATAGATTTGCAGCATTATTATTTCCACATATCACCAACTCCCACCCAGGAGTGCAACACAGTGTCAGACATCAACACTACCTTTGGCATTGATTTCATAAAATGCAAAGGCCTAGATAACTGAAGAGCTTGATAAATATTCAAAGAGCAAATTTTGAAGAAATAGCCGTCATACTGCAAGAAGAGGTGTTTAGAAACAAGATTTTCAAAACACACCTATATTAGACATACAGCCAAGTACTTCTATGCTTAAAGACATTGATTGCCTGAATAAAGAAAGAATTTTCCACTATACATTGTCTCAAAAGTAACTCACTAATTTGAAGGAGAATGCAAGACTATCATAGAATAGCTTGAGTGGGAAGGGACCCTGAAATCATCTAGTTCCAAATCTGCCCCCATGGGCATGAATACCACCCACTACATCTGAGGTCCAGATTGTCCTGGACCTCACCAAACCTGACCTTGAACATTTCCAGCCATGGGACATCCACATCTTCTCTGGACAACCTGTTCCAGTGCCTCACCACCCTCATAGTAAAGGATTTCTTATTAACATCTGATCTAAATCTCTCCTCTTTAAGTTTAAAACTTTCCCCCTTGTTCTATCACTATCTACCCATACAGAAAAAGTCCCTCCCCCTATTTTTTATATGTTCCCTTTAAGTTCTGAAAGGCTGCAGTGGGATCTCCCTGGAGCCTTCACTTCTCCAGGCTGAACAATGCCAGTTCTCTCAGCCTGTCTTCATAGGAGAGGTGCACCAGTCCTCTGATCATCTGTGTCCCTCCTCTGGACCCGCTCTAATAGCTCCACATTTTTCTTATTCTGGGGGCCCCAGACCTAGCTGCAGTATTGAGCTGGAGTCTCACAAGGGCAGAGTAGTGGGGGAGAATCACCTTCCTTGATGTGCTGACCAGAATAGAGAGTACAATTCTGCAAGAAGTACTATTTTTGGACCAATAATGAGAAATTTTAGATAGAGTTTGACATCAAGATCCTTCATCTTGGTCTAGATTTTCAATATTGATGCAAAATTTCTCTTTAAAATAACAATTTTGTGTGAAGTACTGACATATTCAGTGTTTAAGGTGAGCAGCTGTATTGAAAACAGACAGAAAAAACAGAAACACAAACAGAAAAACATGTTTTTCCCTATAAAATTTTAGGCAGAGCAATAAGGTAATGCAAAATTGAGTGCTGGAGAAGAAAGAAGATATTGTCAGAGCTATAATTCCACTCTTACACAGGTATACTGATATTACTCCTTCGCCATCACTTGCTCACTGCCCATGTTGCTATCCATGTTTTGGCCATCAAAGCTGACAGGTATTGTTTCATGTGTTGTCAATGTCTTAAACACTAGGCAACATGCTACTGTGAAAAATTTAACTTTACATAAAGCATACCGCAGATTTATGTGGTTAATCTGAAGGTACGCAATGATGACAAAATTCTTATTGAACAGAAACTTTCTGGAAGAGTCCATCAGAATATTTAATTAATTTTCATTCACTGTCATACGTGCCTATGAATACATACTCCAGCAGCTGCTAAGAGGTAAGTAATGTAGGTTCTAGAGAAGCCTTAACTCTATTAAACCCCATACCCACTAGAAAGAATCTCCTTCCAGAAAATCTGTTCCTCATTTAAGCAAAAATAAATGGAACAAAAACTGCAGGAAGAACAGCAATCTATGTAAGAAAGCATGCAGTGAGATGATTCCAGTAAAGGAAAACCTATGAATACATCAAGTGTTTGGCAACCTGCTATGCACATCTGGTTTTCTGCCAGCTTTCATAAACCCCAGATAATCACTGGTAGCACCTGGGTTTCCTCTTCTGGCTTCCATCATCCATACTGTAAGAAATAGTCTCTCTCTTCTTACCCTGGCATTATGGTGAACAGACTCCTTTACCCAAGTGCTCAGGCAGCTGAGGGCAGGAGTTGCACATGAATGGAGCAGGAGACTAAAAGGGGAATTAAGGATGGAGCCACACTGCATAGTATAGGGAAGAATGCATGTGGTCTAATTACCATGTCTCAGAGTCCCACACTGCCCTGGAAAATTAGTACTTATGCTGAGTCAGCATTTGTTCAGTACAGACATGCTCCCAGGTGAAGGTGTTGAACAGGAAGCCGAGGAGAATGAAAAGAGTGTGGCCTGACTGGAGAAGAATGTAATCAGAAGAAGCAGCAAAGGCAGGAAGAAATTATTTTAATGATTTGAATGAATGTATTACCTCATTTTTTTGAAACACTACGTGGACATATGTGAAATTTGACAGCTGGCTTCCAATGAAGTACAGTGATTCAAAAATTAAAAACCTGATTGTAAATGGGGTAGCCTGTGTAAAATACCATTCATACATGTATGCATTGACCACACATACAAAACATTGTATACTTAAATGGCCTTAATGAGCTTTAAAACAGGAAAACCACTCCTTGTCTTTGTGAGTTAAAGTCATTGAAAATACAGACATTGGAAATCCAAGGATTCCTGAAAATGTAGGATTTAATTAGTTAAATGCATAATTTTCTTCAATTCTTGCTAAAAATCGACTATGTGTGGTTCAACAATTATTGTTTTCTTTGAGAGGCATTCTGTAGGGGAAGAAGTGATTTTTGCAAATCCTGGATCCAAAATGCGTGAAAAAGCAAGTCAGAGTCATATTGTGTCAAATTAATGGTGGAAATATCCATTCTATTACCTCTTTTTATCCATCCTTGCTGCAGTTTCAGATTTTTTTTTAAATTATTTAAACTACATAGGGACAAGGCCTGGAGGACTGAGTGCTGCCACTGCATAAACGTATCAGGCAAAATTTAAGAAGTAGCAGGTACCTGAAGTGAATACATTCTTCTTTAAAATTATTTGCTTACTGCTCTAGTTACCTGCCTTGTCAATATCATCAATATTTTAAAGCCTGTAAAAGAATAGGTTTATATAATTTTAAGTTAAACACTACCATATTCTCAATTTAGAATTGAAGACAGTACTTTAAGATAGAATTTTAACAAGAGACGTGAGCTCAATTCCATGATTTAACAATAAAATGTATCCTCACTTAAAATTGTATAAATAAGCTGGAGTACATGGAAATGTAAGAGAGACTGGGAGAAAAAGAGTGTTAATTATGCTAATGGTACTCTTGTAAATGCAAAAACAGATGGCAGAATGAACAACAATGGATTATTTCTTTAGTCAAGCAATTTCAAATAAATATCTATGTTCAAAAGTAGTAAGCAACTATAGCATTGCTAGAAAGTGGTTAAAAATGAATGCCTATGGTCTTATCAGCAACCTTGCTTCTGATCTTCCTAGTGGATATTCCCAAAACAGAACTAATTTCCTGGTTACTGAAAAGTAGGCTGATCCCAATGCTGCTCTTAAGCAAAAATGTCATGACAGACTATACATGTTACTTTCGCATATATCTAATGGCTATAAGCAACTGAGAATATACAAACCCCAAAAGTTTATGCAGGAGACAAAAAGTTCTTTGATTGCATAGGGCTAACACTTAAGCCAGCATTCCAAACAGTTAATTAAATGACCAAATTGAACTTTAGAATTGTGGTAGATAATCTCTGTTTTGACCTGCTGCCACACTGTAAAAAGCTAATAAAAACTTTCATCCTCTTACATACTTTTTCATAATGATTAGTCTTAATTAACAACTTTAAATTGTTGGATATTTCAGGCCATAAATGAAGGACATTTAAATAAGTTAAAGTGCACAACCTGTTTTTCAGAAACCTTCAAGGTCAGAAAATAAGATCCTTATGTTGTAGCTATTATCCTTCTTTTATTTTGATAGAGATATAAAGACAAACAATTGTCTTTCTTTAGCATCCCTCCAAGTACTATGTTTCAAACATTGTATTTAAGCAAATTTTGGCATTTTATATGCACACTACATTACAAATGTCAACTACATAGGTAAGCTATATGTATATAATAGTGTTTCACATTCATATACCTGCAAGAAATGCACATTAAGATACTGTTTTCTTTTAAAAAAACTCCTTCAAAGTGCACGAATTCACAGATTCAAAGAAGTGCTGGTATGCCCATCTAATTTTCCCACCATATCAGCTACGTCTAACACAGGATATTAATTGCAAATCTTGCCTTGTTTACATTTCTGTGGATATTGCTCTAAAAGAAGGAAAACGAAGCATCCAGATGGCACCTGCAGTCCTGTATTACCGGACAGTGTTTTATTCAGATGTGCAGGTGAGTACACTGTCCAAGCTGCCAACTGGTCTTCTACAAGCAATCATTTTACAATTGCAGTTCATTTTACAACTGTGAGTTCAAACCCTAATGAAGGCCAACTGGCCATCACCTAGAATATTTACCCTCTTACAAATGAAATTAGAAAGGATATCACATGTTGTTGGTGAAGAAAACTAACATGAATTTCAGCAAAATGCTCTTTTTGAATGCCACAATATTTATAGATAATTACTGAAATACTGACTGATACGAATCTTGAAAGAAATAATTGTAATGAAATACAGCTATCATTTTTGTCTTTAAATTAATATTCAAATTATTTAATCTTTAATACTTACAAAATAAATGGACGATATACCCTAGCGATTTGGGGAGAGCTTATGGCAATTCTGGATTATGAGCTCTTTACTCTGTTTATGTGGCAGAAAATGAAGTGACAGGAAAAGCACCATTTCTAAGGTGAAAAATTAGTTAAATGCTTTGAAGTTAATATTTAACTGTACATTCTATAATATAGAGTAATGATGACAAGTCTGTGAGAATATTTCATTAACAACTAAAGTGGCCCAGTTCTCTGAAGAAAAAGTTTAAAGCAATGTGATAAAAAGCACTTTTATTTCTATTACTTGTATCACATATATGTATATTTAATAATTTAGATTATTAAATAACATATGTTAATAATATTCATTAAATATATAACCTTGGGTTTCGACTGAAATCACTTAAGTTGTGTATCTAGAAAATTCCAAGGGAATCAGGTGAAAATATGACCTTTCAGATAATAGCATGCAACTCCATCAATCAGCCTTATCATTTACTGCACTTCAACCCATCTGCATGTGTAATGAATCAGAAGAAAATAAGAAAATGAGTGCAACTGATTGATCTCTTAGTTACTTCTTTTACTTCTATTGAACTCAAGTTCAGACCTGTACAGAAATACTGTACATGTTACTGATCCGGAAGTGAAGCTGAGAAATTTCATCTATGTAAAAGTTATTTTTTAAATGAAAGCCATGGAACTACTTGACAAGTAAAATATATCTATCTCTTATCTTTGAGTTGTCACAACATAAAAGAAAGTTTGAAGCAAGCAGGGAGAGTATATCAACAGAATCTTCTCGAGCAACACATAGTTATTAATTTGAACCCTACAGGAAACTTAGCAATTATTTTTAGTGTCAGATGTTCTGAAATGGAGTTATGAATCACTATCAAATTTAAGTATTAAAACTTCTTATAGTCAAGTACCTCTCTACCAAAGAATCAGTGCATTAAGCAAAAAGGGAATTTTAAAAACTAAGCCACTATGGTTTTGTATAGGACATGTGTAACAACTACCTGTCTGGTGAGAAAACTGGAATTGTAAAATACTAAATATTCCTCACTGTAAGTTTGTTATCAGGTGATTATCTGTTCTGTCATTCTTTAAACACTTCTGAACTGGAACTATTTCCATCATCTACTATAATGTTATTCAGCATCTGTGCAACAATCTACATAGGAAAGAAAAAGAAACAAGAAACATTCAAAGCAGCATACAGCTCCTTAGTAAGATTTTCCAGCTTGTGCATAAATTGCTTTAGACCATGAGTCTTACTGGATATAAACACCAGCTTTCACCTTCAGAACTACACACCACAGGTTTGTCCTCAGGTCTAAAGTGAAATGCATTTCACTGTCTGATTTCTGTCCTCTGGGAATTATTAAACAACCTTACAAACCCACTGCAAATAACATTTCAGTTTAGCATGATTGGTAGGTCACTTAGGAGGGTCTCTGTACTGCTTTTTAAAACTATATTACTTTTGACACCGAGAAAGGACAGTTTTGATAGGTCAAGCTTCAGATCAGTGGTGCCAAGCCTAAAAGCCTATATCAGTTATGTGCTCTATACCTACCTGTAAGTAAATAAAGAAAAGTTCAGCTTGTAATGCCATAGTGATAAAGGGAACAACAATATTGGTTTAAATCAATATTTGCTTGGCCTGTTTTCCCAACTAACTTTTATACTTTACAAGTAAATATCGACTTACATCTGAAGATCGACCCAAACCAATGTGACCTCACTCCCTCCCCATACTCTTTTGCAATCCTCCATCACTCTCTCCTTATTGCTAGCACTTCGTTGTCATATTTTTCTACTTTCCTTTTCCAAACCCTCCACTTGCCACACTGACCCTATCTCTTCCTGTGTACGTACTTATTGCTTTCCTTACTCAGTTCTCCCTCTGCATGCTTCCCATACTCAGTCCTGTGCCTTCCTACTATTTTACAGTTTATGATCTTCCCATTCTAGATCCAGAGCAGCATACTTCAATCCCACTTTGCTCTCACCATCTCACCAGGTGCTATAATATTATACTGAAGTTTCTGCTCTTTGGGTCTTTAATCCCAATTTCTCCAAACATCTCTGTCTGTGCTCATCAATGACCTCCTCACACCATTAGAGTGCATCTCTAGTGTCATGGGCCTCCACACCCATGGAGATCATAAAGCATGATGTGACAATGCCTTCTTACGCTGATATGTGGCTGCTTTAACAAGGGTACAGTCAAGAGCATGTTATCAATGGCTTGTGGATATCACTGTACGTTTGCAGTGGCTGAGCAATCCTTGCTGTCTTTGAAGATATTATCAGTCTAGAAAATGGCCACTGAACCAGTGTCCTTAGAAATCAGCAGCACAAGCTCTAACAGAATTTGATTTAAAAAAAGATAAAGAAAAAAGGTTCAGATTAATGAAGACAGAACACACACAGGACAGAAGGGATGATTCAGCTGCTGTTATTCATTTGTCTTTAGATATATTTTTATTTTAATTGTGACCAAGGGGCAAGATTAATCAGTTTCCTAGCCAATCAAGGGTTACAGGCAGCAATTAGGCCTCTGATAATAATCTTCAAATATGCAAATGCCAGAAGTGTGCAGTACAGACACTTGTGGAAGAACAGCTTCATGGCTCTGAAATGTTGGAGAATGGACTGGAAATAATCAAAAAAATGTTTATATGTAAGAATTCACGTATAACTATACTGAGGGAGTGAACTTATTCCTGGTGTAAATCAAGAATTGCTAGCATATATGATCTTTTAACAGTAAATAAACCAAGTACATCATAACAATATTAAACCTAAGAATCTTTTTCATTAACCTTTTGCCTCTTAAACAAAATATAAACCTGAGAAGAGCAAATGCATTATTTTAATTAGCTGCTGCTCTTACCAAACATTACACTTTATTTTCACACTCTATTTTAAATATTAATCAATAAAATGATGATATAAACTAGGTAAGTAATGTTTTTTAAAAGTAATTTTTCATATAACTTTTCATTCAAAAAAAAAATGAAGCAATACCCAAGAGAAAAAAAAAAACAGATTCTTTTGAGCAGGTGTAGGGGAAATATTAACTGTAGAATCTATAGTTATGTAAATCTTCACTTATAACACCTTTTACTTAAAATTTAATAAATCCCATCAAAACTTTTTGTTCTTTTGATAAACTTTTTTAAAAGCAAATGGGGTTTTTTTGTAGTAAGAATTTTATCAGAAATTAGTGGGAAGCAATTATTCACATGGTCTGCTTTTGTTAGGAAATCAAATGGTTTCTTTCTTAAAAATAATGATTTTTCAATCTTGAATCATTTTGTGCAAAGAATACATCTACTTTTCCACTTGTCGATTAGGTAGATGCATTTAATCAGTTGGGAAAATATTTGATTAAGCCTATCTTCTTCCCCATCCTTACAGAATAGCTGAACAAAATCAGAAATGAGGAAAAACTATCAACAAACAGATATTCTGCACTCTAAGCCCAAGATGAGAGTTATAAAGAATGTTGGACAAGCCTTTTAAAGTTTTTAATCCTTGCTGAACAGAGTGGAAAAGGTGACAGCACAATTAAAGCATCTCACAAAAGACTCAGATATGTCAGTTTGAACCATGTTCCAAATTCATGCAACAAGTTGTTTCCACTCAAACCAAGTGTACCAGGGAGGGTAGTCAAGGGCTACTGGCTTTGACAGTCACTAAATCATTCCCTCATATGCCATTGACAAATGGCATTGGTGTGTTTTGACTGGTGGGTCAGTTTGAGGACCACTTTTATTTAGGAAGAACTTTTGACTGGGCAGAGAGACTTTTATTGAAAGATAAAATTATCTGCTGGTAACAGAACACATAACTTGCCTGTGATTTTTGATCAAATACTACCAAATAAAACTTCTCTCTCTTAACAGACATATAGAAAATAATCATTATTTAGAGTACAGAAGGAAAACGTCAGATAATATGAACCCATTACTAAATGGAGGGGGACCCTGGTAACAGAGGGCACAGAGAAGGCAGAGTTACTGTATTCTTTCTTTGCATTGTCCTCATTGACAAGACCAGCCCTCAGGAATCTCTGACCCGGGAGACCAGGGTAAAGGACAGTTGGAAGGATGACTTTTGCTTGGTTTCCCTTTGTTAGAGAACACCTAGGAAAACTTGACATCCACAAGTCCATGGTCCCTGATGGGAAGCATCCACAAATGTTGAAAGAGATGGCGGATACCATAGTGAGGCCGCTCACAATCAGCTTTGAGAGGTCATAGAGATCAGGAGAGGCACTTGAGGACTGGAAGAAAGCAAATGTCACTCCAGTCTTCCAAAAGGCAAGAAGGAGGACCCAGGGAACTACCAGCCAGTCAGCTTTACCTCAATCCCTGGAAAGCTGATGGAGTGCCTCATTCTGGAGATATCCACCTGGATGCCAAGAAAGTGATCAGGAGTAGTCAACATGGATTCACTAAAGGTAAATCATGTTTGACCAACCTGACTGACTTCTGTGATGAACCAACTGCCTGGATGGCTGAGGGCAGATCAGTGGATTTTGTCTACTTTGATTTCAGCAAGGCCTCTGACACTGTTTCTCACAACATCCTCACAGGCAAACTCAGGGTGTGAGGACTGGATGAGTGCACAGTGAGGTGGATTGAGAACTGGCTGAACAGCAGATCCCAGAGGGTCATAACCTGTGGCACAGGGTCTAGTTGGAGTCCTGTCATTACTGGTGTCCCCTGAGGCTCAATACTGGGTCCAGTATTGTTTAACTTATCCATGAATGACTTGGATGAAGGGGAGATGCCTCCTCAGCAAGTTCACTGATGACAGGAAGCTGGGAGGTGTGGCCAATACCCCAGAGAACTGTGCAGCCCTTCAGAAGGGCCTTGACGGGTTGGAGGGATGGGCAGAGAGGAACCTTCTGAAATTCAGCAAAGGCAAGTGCAGGGTCCTGCACTGAGGGAGAAATAACCCCAGGTAGCAGTACAAGCTGGGGACTGACCTGCTGGGAAGAAGCTCTGAGGAGAAGGATCTGGGGGTCCTGGTGGACAACAAGCTGTCCATGAGCCAGCAGTGCCTTGGGGCCACGAAGGGCAGTGGATATCCTGGGGTGCATTGAGAAGAGCACTGCCAGCAGATGAAGAAAAGTGATCCTACCCCTGTACTTGGCTCCTGTGAGGCCACATCTGGAGTGCTGTGTCCAGTTCTGGGCTTCACAGGACAAGAGAGACATGGAGCTACTGGAGCAAGTCCAGCAGAGGCTACGAAGGCGATTAAGGGACTGGGGCACCCCTCTTACAAGGAAAGGCTGAGAGAGTTGGGCCTGTTCAGTCTCAACAAGAGAAAACTGGGACCTCATCCATATCTGTAAATATCTGAAGGGAGGATCTCAAGAGGATGGATCCAGGCTCTTTTTGATGGTGCCAAGCAAAAGCATAAGAGGGAACAGGCAGAGACCGATGCACAGGAAGTTTCACCAGAACATGAGGAAGGACTTTTCTGTGTGCATGATCACACAGAGACAGATTGACCAGAGATGTTATGGAGTCTCCTCACTGGAGATATTCAAAACCCACTTTAAAGTTTTGTTTTATAGCATGTGAGTACTGTACATATATCAAGATATATGCAAGAATCAGATGGATTTCAACTTTGAACAGAGATTTACCACAAGTAACTGCAGAATATGTAACTAAACAAGGAGTAGTCTAAACTACTCCTAGTAGTCTCTTTTAGTGTATGAGAAGCATTTTCCAGGTTAAGGGCAATGTTCTTTGCCTGAGTGCCTACAATACTAATATTCCTCATTTTTTTCATGTAATAAAAGTTGCTTATCAGTAAATATTCTTTATGATTGTCTCCCCTTTAACCATTCTACTACCAGCCCATCCAAAATATAATTATATTGTAGGAAATACCCAGGAATTATTAGAATGAAAAACCATAAACTAGGAAGGCAGAAGCTACAGTAGCACAAATATTAGGAAGATTATTAGTTGCATAAAATATTAGCAGCCATGTCATTTCTATTGCTCATGAAGTCGTTAGTCATACAGTAATTTGTACCACCAGTGTTGTGGCATGCTACTTTGTACCACAATCTCAGACATTTCCAGGCACGGTGTGAGAAAGAATGGGTCTCTCGCACCTGCTGCTTGCCATCTAGTGCCATGGATTTGCCTGCAATTCCCTCTGAGAGAGGGAGTCATCCTTTTTTCCATTTCCGATCAGTATGGATTCCCATGTCCAAGATCGGGTGGAGGTATTTGTTAAGGCAGAGATACTACATATCCCTCTTCTCCTAGAGTTCATTTCCCAAACTGATGATGCTACCATGACATCAAATGAACCCCAAAAGAAAGAGATATTTCAAGTGTGTCGAAATATTTCAACATTTAACTGGCTTTAGGATGCATAAACATACTGCAAATGTCAATCAATTGTGGCCTAAGAGGACAGAATCCATTTAAATTATGTTATTTTTCTACCCTAATTAAACTGTGAGTCAGATATAAATCTTCTATCGCTAAGCTTCTTACAATTTCAACATCTTCTCTAATCACCTGCAATTTACTTCAGTTGCAGCTGTGCAGTAGAAAGGGTCAGATGAAACAATGAGAAGATGTCACCTTATTTTTCCCCACCTTTAAAGACTGCAAATCTACACTTGAAACAAAAACATTCATTAAGTCTAAACAGGTAAAGACTATGCAACTCTCAATTTCTACTGAAGATATCAAGGTAAGTGATAAGAAGCTTTTGTATTTGCTGGGTTTAGCTGGGAGAGTTAACTTTCTTCACAGTAGCTGGTATGGAACTGTTCTTTGCATTCGTGCCGAAAACTGTGGATAATTCAGGGATGTTTTCGTAAGTGCTTAGCAGTACTCACAGAGAGTCAAGGCCTTTTCTGTTTTTCACACTGCCCCAACAGAGAGGAGGTTGAGAGGGGACACAGCTAGGACAGCTGACCCCAACTGACCAAAGGGATATTTCAGAGCATATGGAATAATGCTCAGCATATAAAGAAGCAAAAAGGAAGAACATTTGGAGTGACTGTGTTTGCCTTCCCAAGTCAGTGTTTACGCTTGATGGGGCCCTGCTCTCCTAGAGATGGCTGAACACACCTGCCTTCCCATGGGAATGAATTCCTTGTTTGGCTCTGCTTGCATGTGTGGATTTTGCTTTCCCCATTAAACTGTCTTTATCTCAACCTATGAGTTTTCTCACTTGTAGTCTTTTGTTTCTCTCCCCATCCCACCGAGGAGTAGTGAGCAAGCATCTGCACAGTGTTTAGTTGCAGGCTGGGGTTAAACTCTGACACATGGTTTGCACTGATTTTCTGAAGAGTATATTTCTGGAGTTTCTGTTCTGCAGAAAAGGGGAATATCAGATTATTTCTAGGCTGAGGAGGGAGCAGGGGCTAGAATAGGCAAGAGTTGTCTGTTTTTTCCCATATAGAAGAAAAAAGGAAAAAAAAAAGAGAAGTTGCTTAAGGGAAGAATCCATTCTTCCAATGTGAAATGATAACAAATGAAACAGAAGAAAATGGTCAGGTTGGATGAAATATTTATATGTACAGCAAATGATAATTCTCCTTTTTCCTGTTTCTTCTGATCCTGCAGTACTATTTATTTATAGAACATTGGTATATTCTGGAGAAGAGCAGACATTTCCCTCCACATCACCACTCCAGTTATGCCTAATTACTTCCTTGAAAATACATAAAAATAGAGTTAGATTAGACAGACAACTAAAATAAGGACACGTGCAAAGTCAAGTTTAAAAAAAATCAGGGTGAGGTTGGGAGGGGATATGATGACAAGTATTCTGCCATGCATCTTGTCTGAATATTTTGAAACTCAAGCTGGCTACCATTTCAAACAAAAAATCCCATATCACATTCACCTTATAAAAACTTACTTAAACTTAAGGGGAAAGTAAAGATTTATTTTCACCAGGAAGGGAAGCAATACATGTAAGGAACAGCTGTAACATTTCATAGACAGCAGGTTTTTCTTCAGTGTCCTACATACGTGGATTCAGCCTTGGGAGTGTGACAAAATGGCAGACAATAATAACAACCCTTGCAGATTCTAGCTACAAACGTGATTGAGCTTCCTTATCCAGGAACTTCCCATTACCCACAACCTATTATTTTCCCAGGACCTCAGTTCTTTCCAAAATATTTTCAGTTTCCTCAATGCATGTAGTAATGCCATTATTTTGTTTTCATGCTATCTTTTAAAATGTGTACTTAGATACCAGATAAACAACTCCAAACTTTTAAACACTTACATTTTGTTTTATATTAGTCTAGTTTTTTTGAGCCAAAGAATAAAATAAAGGTAAACATACTGAATGCTACTGATAAGAAAGATTGATTACTTCAGATTTCTCTTTGTGTTTACTGACAAAAGGCAGTGTGCAGTAGCATACCAGGTTTGTTCTGAGTGAAAAATGAAGCCTAGTTGGTAGATTAACCATCTACAAAATGATTCCTTGCAGAGTACAGTATGGCTCTTTGCACTCTAATATCTTATGCAGCAAATCTGACTAAATTACATCTTTAATAAATCATTTAGTACTTAGCACGTTTTGCTAATTATTTCAAAATACTGTAATCCTACATTATTTATATGTTAATTTTTTTATCCTAGAAGAACAATACTGCACATAGTGGATTGGTACCTTCAGTAAACAAAACAGCAATATGAAATATATATATCTACCAAGAGAAGCCACCATAATTATGCAGTAAAGTGCTCATTTAGGATTTGGATAAGGCTAAACATACAGTGCATTCTACTGGGTGTCACTAGATATCCATATCCTTCATACAACTGTGGAAAAATCATAAGTCACAAAAATAAAGCTGCAAAATATGAGACGACAGATTTGTAATCACAATCATGCATGAACAATTACATATTTCAAATGTAAAGATCATTCAAATAAATGTAACTGATGGATAATCCTCACAGGGTGCAAGTCAAAGTAAACAGACAGTCCACTTTAGAAAGTGTCTAGTGAATTGATTTAACAAGTTTAATGTGAGCATCAGTGTGGGGCTATTACTGATCGTAAGCTTTACTGATGTTATTTGTTCGCTTGGAAAAATACCGCTCTTTGGAATGAGCACATTAAGGCTAAAATTGCAGAGAAAACCCTATTACAAGTTTATTGCTGGCAAATTGGAACCAAACCTTGTCTGTATATCAATTACTTAGAGTTACCACAGAGATAAATCCTTTTTTTTTGTATAGGCTCAATCTTGAAGACAGTGATGAGAAAACTCCTTATTATACCCTACCAACATCACTAGGTTTTCTTAGCAATTTCAAGAAATTGTCAATTAAGTTCTTTTTATTAGGTTCCAAAAGCTGTTAAGTCAAACACAAATCTATCATAAGGCTTGTAACAGCATGTTATTTAGGCACATTTCAATGTTACACTTTTTCATTATCCACCTACCCAAACCCTAATCAAAAGTTCCCATAAAGTGAAGGAGTTTTCAGTTCTCCCATCTCAAGGTTCAGATAAATTTAGAACTCTCATTCTTGCAGCTGGTCATATGAGTAATACCCATTTAAGTGAGAAGAAATATTATTTAGATGGTTTTAGACACCAATACAGTTGCTTACAAGATCATTAAAGTGGAAGGACACACTACTGTGTCATTGCACAAAATAGTTAAAGCAATAATGTTTACGAAGTCTACCAAATATTAGTAGAAATGCATTGTATTTTTACAGCCCTTGATGCCTAGTAGGGCTTCCTTTTAGACAAACAGCTACCTCTAAAAATGATAGTTGATAAGGAAAGCTCTTGTTCAGATCCCAGAGCTGCAGCACTGAAATGAGCTGTACTCCTTTCTCTCTGAGTAAAGAGAAATTAAAATCTTTGTAGGAATGATGCTTTCAAGTCTCCAGAAAGTGTAAAGAGCCAGTCATTTCATACAGGAATAGCACAATGAAGAAATGAGCAGGTCTGCTATCAAGACAGCTCATTGTCAGATGTCCCAGCCAGACACAGAGTACCTGAGAAAAAGTAGGGGGGAAGGAAAAGAAGAGACATCATTTTGATGAAGATCTATGTCTAGTCACTTTACTTCAATATTTCTACAGTGTTCACACTTCAGACTACATTTAGAAATGTTAAAAGAGACTTACATTCTGCACCTGGTGATGCATGATCCAAATGTATTAGTAAAGGAATATGGTAGACCATCTGAATGTCCCACCTTTCCAAAGAAACAGGAAATTATTTTGTAGTCATCTAGTTGGTCCTCACAAACTGATGAACAGGGCTACTTTTGTTTGAATAGAAGGAACAACATGCTATGAGTATGTACATCTTAACATTAAAAATACATTAGAGCTAAAAGGATAGCTAGAGTGGCTAAAGACACTTTAAGATAAATTACCATGTTGAAAGAGAGGAAATGTGAGTAAAGTAGTTGTGCATGGGAAACAAAGTGGCAGAAAGATTCAAAAGTTACTGCCTAGTCTTTTGTGCTCAAATATTCCTTCTTTTTTTCCTTTGCTTCAACAGCTGGCTTCATGTACAGCATCCCAATTTGTTCTATAGCGCCCTGACTAGCTAGTCACATGCTAACAGCATTCGAAGAGGAAGAAGGTCAAAGCTGTCATTACAGTGGTAACAACCAATCACAGTGAAAAAAAGTTTTATTTATTGCACTTAATATAAGAAACCTTTACTGTAGAATATAATTGTACTGTCACTACACACCAGAGATTTTTAATCCCCAATCATTTCAACACGTTTTATACTTCATTACCTTTTCAGTTAGATATTGCAAGAAAGACTGTCTTGAGTCTACACAAAATCCTTAAAAATTCTACTATTTTTACTCTCATATTTCACGTATAAGAAACAGTGGATGATGGATTTCATTGAAGGAAAACACTCATATTCTGCATAAGGTTGGTAAAGAAAATAGAGGGGAAAGAATAGTCATAATATTTTGTTAAAGTTTTAAAAAGATCTAACATTTTTGTTTCTGAAGCCATAAAATCATGAAATATCTATAGGTAAGATGTTTATAAGAACTTGGGTATGATACTGTGGCACACAGTATAGCACTGTCTTAGCTAAACAAAATGGACTACATGTCTCCCCAATAATACACAGTGCTCTAACAAACAAATACAAAGTTGTATTGCCTCTAGGAGGAGATTACCTCCTATGATTCTCATAAGTTCTAATAAGTGTCACTGTGAAAAGGTAAGCTATTGTATCACTGTGAATTTTATTCCGTAAAAATCTATCACGTACGGTCATTTTTTCACACAATATAGCTCCCAAGCTTTATTGTTCACTGACTGAGTATAATCTAGACTTCATAACAAAAAAAATTTCACTCTTGACATTATGGGGCTTGTCAAGTTAATTATATCATGATGTAAAAATACATTTTATAGTCTTTTGTTTGTTTGTGGTTAAATTGGTAAAGTAGGCCCAGAAATATTAATTCTGGAAAGTACTACACACATAGAAAGAGATCTATTTTGCTCCAAGTTTTATCTTATTTGGGTATTCATTACCATCTCCACTTCAACACAAATGGACCTTGCAATAAATAAATAGTTTTTAAAAAATTAACACACCACAGCACACTTATAGCAAGGAAATCTCTGACCTCTCTACACTAGATTTCACTAACACGTCAAC
Organism: Aphelocoma coerulescens; assembly: GCF_041296385.1. NCBI lineage: Eukaryota > Metazoa > Chordata > Aves > Passeriformes > Corvidae > Aphelocoma > Aphelocoma coerulescens. The sequence continues at coordinate 41,284,647 of NC_091019.1, read as the reverse complement.
AAGTCTAAAAACATTACTGCTTTTCACAGGATTTTTCAAGTACATATTATTTCTTTTTAGAAACAGCCTGTTTTCATTCTCATAAAATAAAAGTACACTTCTTCAGCGTCAAGGAAGTAGAAACACATTTTGTGACATATCAAAATAGTACATTTAAAGAGAGGCAGTGAAAAACCAAAATAGAATTTGCCTTTTTTAAAAAAAAAATTTTCTTCTAAGTTGTGCAATTCATGAACAATAAAATTAAAGCAATATGGTCTAAATCTTGAGTCTATCTTTACTGATCTTTATTCTACCAAATTATTTCCTTGACAAAAAGATACATGGAAAAAAACCCTTAAATTATAGTGGATGCAAGAAGAGAATGCCTAGGTCTAGGAAACAAGGGACAGTAAAGAAAAAATGAGCAGCTGTGAACATGAAATAATTTAGAAAAACTATAAAATTGAATCATGTAAATAGAACAAAAAAGTAATCAAAAATCACAAAAGTTAGTTCTTCTCTACTTTCCACCATATTTTCTTGAAGACTGGTTAAAGCAGCATGCTGACATGCAGATGCAACACAATACAAAAATTTGTCCTTCACTCTGAAGAATCATTCAGAAGCCTTATTCTTGTAATAACCAGCCACCACACTAAAAAGTACTCTGGAAAAATGTGTCAGAGTTTGTCTTGCCAGACAACCTTGGGGTATCAGCATCAAAACGAATTACTTCTGCAGTGGAATTCTGACCTGTTGAAAATAACTTGCTTTTTTTTTTTTTTTTTTTGGCAATGGAAGGGCTGGCACTATTTTGGCATTGAGTTTTGCCACCAGTTTCACTGCACCTGGATTTTGCTTGCTGACTGATCATTTAAAATGGGAATTTATTTTTGAGAGGCAATTCTTTAGGCTGTTTTGAGCTAAAGATAAACTGAGAAAAATTTTGGCTATAAGAACATTCAGCATAGATATGAGACCCAGAATAACAGTACAAGTTGATGTCTACCCACAGTTTAATTGAATAATAATTTTCAGTGAAGGTATTTCATATTTACACTGATGTAAATATGACATAGCTAGAGGAATGTGAGCTCCCCAGCTGGAGTTGTACTAGGATTCATCAACTACAATGGAGGGCTTATCCAGTGGGATCTGGTTGGCATGTTATAAAACATCAGTGACTAAACAGTCACTGCTGGTAAAATTCTGTTTAATCAGCAGACTGATGAGTCAGAAAGCAGCTTAAGGTGAGGAAGCTAAAAGATATTTAAGAAGATTTTACACTTAACTCTCAAAGTCTTTTTACAAGGCCCTCTCTAACATGAGAGAATAAAAGTGTGAAGGAACAATATGCTAAGATAGTAAGTGATTTGTCATGAGAAGAAATTTAAGGCAGATTTCACCCTCCCCTCCCCCTGGCCCCTGCTTCAATTCTCAGTTCTCCTTTCAGGGAGAATGAAGCTTTTGGCAGTTGAAAGGGACCAGATGGAGCCTTTATTTACCTCTGTTCACCTGGAGTTTGTTCATCTAAAAGCTGGAAATTTTCACCCACTTATCTATGAACAGAATGGGATCTAGGCAAGCAATTGGACATCCAGTTACTACACCTATCAAAGATACAGGCATCTTTTTTCCTGCAAAAGACAAGACTAGCTGAGACTTACAAGAGATATTCACCTTTTTTTTCCATAGTATGCGTAACATCAGTTTTACAATCTTGAAGAGTTACCTTGGAACCCAGAGCATCTGGCACTGCAAGTCACACTTGGAGAGTACAATGTTCTCACCTGACCAAAAATATAACAAAAGTTGAATACTACCATTCATTTCCACTTCTGTATCAATGTATTTTCTTCTTGCGCTTCAGAGTTTAATCAATTTTAGAATCTTAGCATTGCCTTATGAAGTACACCAGCAGATCATAGTGACCTAACAACATTCTTAACATAAAAGTCACCTGTCCATAATTTCCAAAAGACGAGATTAATTTAGAAGACTTTCTCATAGACAAACTTTTCTACTGACATTTTCTTTTCTTTTTTTTTTAAATGGCCAGGCTAGCTATATGTTCTCTTTTTAGAGAAAGCAGTATCATAGGGATGTGCAAATAACTCACTATTACATACTAGAGGGATTTGTATGTAAGAACAAAAGAATGTTTGTAAATGTGCAAATTTGTAGAGGTACTGTTGTTCTTGGAACCATGGAGATATTTTCACTTTATGCAATTAAGGAAAATCCACATTTTCTGAAACTCATTTGACAAAGAGATAAGTAGATAAGAACTCAACAAAAAATATTTGGTAGGATTTGGTTAATATATGTGAATTCTAAAATAGCTTGATTAAAATAAGAAACATTAAAAGAATCATTTTAGTAATAGAAAACTGTTTATTAGTTTGCCACATATTTTATTTTTCCTTTTTTTACATCTTCCTCTTGGTTTCATTCTTTTATGCTTGCACCTATTAACATTGATTTCAGCCATCCAGTGTTAAAACAACAGGTGAAAAGCAGCAGCATTTATACGCCAGTAAAATGCTGGATCATACAAAGCTGGTACAAAAGACAGATTTTTAAATATGAGAGGACTGAAAAATTATTTTAGTCTTTTACAGAAAATTGTCAGATCAGTAGACAAATCCTAAGAACTGACTTATTTAAAACTTTTAAGACTATTTTCATGTTGAATCAATATGCGTGTCTAGAACCTTGTTTAAGAAAACTATTCACCATGCAAAGTTTGAAATGCACAATATCAAAGAATAATTTTTGACATTTTGATTCATACATGCTTATAAAGCTCCAAGACAACATGGTTTAATTATAAAACATATTTCTACTGCCTTAGTCATGCCAATTAAATTTGATTGGATACTTTCTTTATTCAACAAGCCCCTTTCATGTCATTTTAATTTACTGTCAAAGCAGCCTGAATATTGGAAACTAAATTATTTACTACAGCCCATAAGCCAATAATGTTCCATTTGTCTCTTACAGAGGGAGACTAGACTAACAAGATTATTAAGGACATTACTTGTAATAGCGAATGTCCTTCACTTTATTTGAGCTTCATGCTGTGCTTTCAGAGATCATACTTCAAAAGAGCTCCATTTCATTCCATCACAGAACTTCGGATATAAATTATTCTTTACTAGCTTTGTAATACTCTGATCATAGAGAAAGTGGACCTGGATCTTGTTGGGTAAAAACAGAAGCTTCTTTTCTAAGATAACTACATAGTTTATTTGTGTTAAACACCTTTGATGCACTCCCTTGTGCCAATAACACAGACCAGGCAGAAATCAGCTAAATTTATCATACAATGATAACATCTCAGAGATTTAACTCACAAGGGCTTTGGTTGTCTTTGCAATGGTTTCAAACCAAACTCTGCAATCTAATGCATGTGGTTAAAATCAATCTTGTAAGTTCTTTAAAACACTGTGTAGAGAATGCAATAAATGTAATGCAGAACAGGCTTCAGGAAACCAACAGATCTAGCATTTCACAAAAAGAGACTGAAAAATAGCATACAAATTGTCTAAGATATAAGCCTGCCATACAGACTGATAAACTGATAAAGAATTACAAACACAAAGAAATACAGAAAAGATAAAAAGATGGGGAAGGTAATTCTTATCCTAATGCTAGATGCACTCTTTGTCTTTTTGTTATGACTGAAGTTCAGCAAGACTCTGAAATAGATTGTTAACTCCAAGCAAATGAACTATCTAGCTTAAACCCGTGGAACTGCTTACATGACTAAACACATTTTTTTCTTTTTCTTATTCAGATTTGAGATTTCTTACTTATCATACTGGAAAGTCTTCCAAAAATCAAAAAGTGGCAATGAAAAGTAGAAACATTTTTCAAAACTACCTAGAAGAAGTCTTCAACTTTAGAAAAAGCAGTTATCATATGGGGGGAAAAAAACTCCTTCAAGAACACAGAAAGAAAGGTAGAAGATAAGGGAATACCTCTATCCTCACAGATATACACAAGAAAAGCAATCCACCGTGTGCAATGCACTGTACACTGAATTTCAGAAACCAGCATTAATGAAGAGACATTACTAGCCCCATTTCTTCTGCAAAAAAGACTGACTATCCTGAGCTAAGGAGATAATTTGAAATACTTGTGAAGAAAGAAGCAGGAAAGTAGCTTAGAATCAGTACTGTAAGTCTCACCTACTTACTAGCACTGTGAAAACTGGGATTATGTTGGGTTTGCCATTTCTGTCGATTTTAATTGCCTTCTGCTTTTATGATGTAGATACATCCTGAAAGCTCATGGTACAATGTGAAATCTGTGAAAGAGGAAGATGATGACAAAGATACACCTCTCTTTATATTTGTCCAAAAAATGATGGAATAGCCAGATAAATCAAATTCTTAAAATCTGAAAGATCATGGAAAAATTCTGAAAAATTAGGGACAAGTATAAATTTCTTAAATTATTTTACTAAGAATGTACTTTTGCCATTATTTCCATATGCTTGCTAGGTTACCCACTCAGAAAATTCACTAGTTAGAAGCTTTTACATAATGTCTGATTTTTAGAAAACAAATCAAAACAAAGTTCCTGAATATGCAGAAATAAAAAGTAGGAAAAGACAACAATAATGCTTTATGGACGAAAGCACTTTCTTATGATGGAGGAGGGCATAAGGTGATAATTTAGTGTTCCAGCACAGATTTACTGGATAATGGCCAAATATTTCAAAGCAAACACAGCTGTAATGTTTATGTTAAAAACAACAGGCTAGGGTGGCAGTCAGACATTCTGTATCCTTCAAGTACTGACAATAAATTCTTTCTTTCCACACAATAGAAAGATTGCTAAAGTGTAACATGACAGAAACCTTTGAGAAAATGGTGTCCTCCTTAAAGGAAAGATTTCTTACTTGCTTTTTCAAGTACCTCTTAAAGACAATCCCATTCACCAGCATCACTTAATGATTTTAACAGAACTGGAAATGAAACTGAGAAATATTACTGCAAATAATGCTGCTGCTGTTAATGCCCAAATCCATAAGAATGGAGAGAAGTTTTAATTCTTTATATCTTCAAGACCATTTTGAATCTTTTTTACAAACCTGTACTGGAACTGTGTATGTTATACATATAATCAGTGCATGAGAATAGTTAAAATCTGCTCTAAACAGCTGAGCAGAAACTTGCCTTTAAATGGGGCGACTTTATCAAAGTGAGAATTGTGGAATTTGATTTCACAAAACTGAATATAGCAAACAAACATTCTCTTTTTATTCTCTATGGTAACACGTGACACATCTACTTTATCTGCCATAGTACAAATTTACTGGGACATACAAAGTCAAAAATTACTCAGTGGTCCACTTAAAAAACCCAAGAAACTCTTACTCTAATGTTTATACATTTGCTTTATGTCTCATATGTTTAAGATATGCTTCCCTGTAAATGTTTAAATAAAGAGAGTCCTGAGGCTTCCAGTTTACTTATCAAACTCCAGAAAATTTAATAGGGTATATAATCTTGAAAATGCTACAGATTACAGAAAATTATACAGAATTTGTATTTTTCGTGTTTAGATTCATTATCAACAGTGTTAAAGCTAGATGTATTTCAACAGCTGGGAAGTTAAAAACACAGACTCGGTGGTTTTTAATGTACACATATTGATGCAAGAGAATCCAATGAGCATTTATTTCAAGCCTTTTGAAGCTGCTATCTATTAGTTGCTCACACAGGACAAGTATAAATATTTCCCAGCTCAGATTAAAAAAAGTGAAAGAAAAGTTGAGAATTTTAAAAAACCAAACAAATCCCAACCCTAAATTCAAAGGATAAATCCCATAATATCCATGTAATTTTCTGTGAAACAACAGCACAGGTTCTAATTGTTAAACTGAGTTTTACAAGCTCCAATCCTGATCAACTCAGGTTTTAACCCATTTTTATAAAAATAAATTTTTCAAGAAATATGCTTAGAATGCATGAGATTCTCATCCTCTGCAGAATTAAGCATAAATACAGTATTAAAAAAGCCCACCAATGATATATAAATTGCATTCCTATATAAGGAAAATTAAATTTGTCTATAAATACATGGGTGTTCCATTTAGGTACTTTATGCCTGTGTGTATGCATTAATGTACATGTAATACAGGCATGAACAACAAATATAAAAATATACTACATTCAAATGAGTCATTCTAGCAATTCTATCCATGGGAAAACACATAAGTGTATGGTCACCATATATATATATATATATATATATATATATATATATATATATATATATGAGATATATATGTGTATCCTGGGGGTGTATATATATATATGTACCCGCAGGATACATATAAGAGGAGCTGGAATTCATCTGAGGGAATTTTGAAATCCAGTCTCCTGGTTTTCATCCCAAATATTTATTTCATTTGGGCCTACGTGATAGGAAACCCTTCCTTTTTTATATTCATGCATGTTTTTGATAAACATAAAGCTAAAATAATTCAATGGTAATTTAGGCCTTGTAAAACTATATAGAAAGATGTCCAACAAGTAGTTTCATGTCACTTTTCTTGATTTATGTTACAGATGTGTTTGTATTAAAAGACAAAAAGCTGAATTCTTTAACATTTTAGTATGAAAAAATATGTGCATAAACTAATGTGGGTTTTTTTTGTGATTGAACTTTATACACCATGTTCCATTTTGACTGAAACAGTGAAATAACTAGCATGTTGCCTCTCTGAAGCCGAAAGCAATTTCCTTTTCTAATTTTAGTTATGCAAAGCCTATGGGCATCATCAGCATTTAGTAATTAGTTTTATAATTACTGCTGTTTTGCTCACTGTCATTCAATTTTTCTTACAACATGGTCTGGGATTGAAACATCCCACATCCACAGCTGTGTAAATTGCCATCCATTTATAAGACAAAAAAAGTAACATTCAACATACATCATTATTCAGTCAAGAATGTGTTATTGGCACTTAGGTGATGCTTTGAGTACATAAGCTGCACAGTAAAATACAAAAAAAATATATTTAAAACACTTAATAAATGCTATATAAGACAGGAAAGTCTAGAAAATCTAAATTGGAAACAAAAGAATTTCCCTTAAATGATATTTCAGATTATTACTGATACTAATATCTGTTCCAAACATGGAAAAAAACACCTGGTTTTGTTTAAAGACATATACTGAGCTGAAAAACAGTTGAATTCCGAGTTGCTAATAGTGTAGTTTGATCATTATTGATACAAGAATTGGTAGACTGGTAACTAACTGCAAAGTCATCTAATAAGGAATTACCTACCTTACATTTAGATGTGACCTATAATACATTTAGATACTCCAAAATATTTGACATCATTGACCAGTTAATTTTATGAATCCTAAAAATACAAATGGGTTTCAGTATGACATATCTGCTTAAACCCAGCAATTTTTCTTAAAAAGGTTATACCTCAGTAAAATTAGAGATTGACTAGAATTCCTATGTTACTGTTTTAAGAATATTACGTTCCAAAATTTATATTTTAAACTTCTAATTTGAAATACTATATCAATTATGATTTTTTAAATAGTAGAAATGTTACAGCCAAATAAGAATGAAAAATCTATATTTTCGCCTTAAAACCCCATAATTTCTTCAGCAAGCAAGAAGCACTATATTCTCTAGAACGTGTATGGTTTACAAAAAATGATCACAGAGAGAAAGAAGTTCCACAAAAAGTTCTGCCAATGTCAGTCAGCTGCCACGGATGCCATCCTGCTAGAGCAGAGCTGTGCTCTGAGGGGAGCCATCTTCCCTCAGCGAGGGTGAGGCCAGGGAGCACCAGCACGAACAGGACATCAGCAATGGGACGACTCATATTTGCCATTCCTTCCCTCCTACCAGAAAGCAGAGTAATAAAGTATTTTTAATCTTATCCCCTATCCTTTGTCAAGATTAGCTAGGAGAAAGCAGCTGCCAATAAACACAAAGGGCTAGACAGCCCAGTGAAGGGATAGAGCAGATATGCTGCTGCAGAGGAAAAATTTAGGCTGATTGCCTTCAAGGATTTTTGCAGCAGTATCTGCTATTTTATGTTTTGGGACACAGTTAAAGTCTCAATTTTTTTTTCAAGTGAGAAACTAATTCTAAACATTTTTTGCTACTTTTTTAGTGTAAAAAAATCTAGATTTAGAATACTTCTCAGGGAATATATAGCATTCAGTATGACCCAAGTCAGAAAATTCACTGTTTTCCCAAAGAGCAAAATTTTTAGACCCTTCAACAAACCCTGAAAAAAACCACCAAACTCTGTCTCCAGTTATCTACAGAGTATGAGATCAGATCCTCAGTGTCAAGACTCAGGAAACCACCACAGTGGATACTTAATGCTCCTGCAGAACATACCAACTGCTCCTACCCTACAGATAAACAGTCACAGCCCACTCCACACCCCATCCCTCAGATCATCTAGAGCCCACAAACTGCCATCACAGGCCTCTCAGCCCTATCTGTGCTACAGGCAGGCAGTCAGATGCCCCTACACAGGGTTACCAGCTCAGCTGTTCCACGAACACAGCCCAAAGCTCTCTGTGGGGGCTGCGCACCCACCACAGCCCAGCTCCGGCCTCTGCCTCGCCAGCTGCAGTCCAACAGAACCACAGTCTCCCTGAAGGCCGTGCAATGGCAAGGGTGTCTGTCCCTAGGGATGCAGGTCAGTCAGGAAATTCCTGACACAAGAATGAAGTGTGCCTTTGAAAGACTAATGCCTACACACCATACCAATAACTGGCTTTCATCTTCTTAGAATTTTTTCTCTTCTTTTTGGAGTCTTTGGGACTTTTTTCTTTTATTTTTTTTCCTTCATGTATGGGCAAATATCATTACCACCTCTGTTTCCCTTCATTCCTTAAAGAAACCCAGAATGCACACAATTTTTGAGTAGAAGAAATAATTTCCACTTTTGAATCTCTGAAAAAAGCCGGTTGGGTGACTATCTGGCTACATGTAACTAGATCATTCTTTCAGGGAAAATCAAAAGAAAACAAAACCACCCCAACCCAGGAATCCAAACACAAAATCTGTGAAATGAAAATTCATGTACTTGTGCCTCAGAGGTTTTGGCCTTCATTACCAAAACACATAGATCCACATACAAAGCTTTTTCATCTCTGAAATACAGAACAACACTTTTACTGAAACTGCAGGAAACACACCTGAATAAAACCCAGTTATTTCTAACAGAACTGAAGCATTGTTTGCATTGATACACCATTCAAGTTAGATGAAAAGCGTGTCCTACTCTATGTCTTCCACTTATTTGAATGACATGCTATACAGTATTTCAAAAAAAAGGCTGCAAAATATTCTCTTCATGTGTCGTTCAGGATAACTATTACTAATGTATGGGAATATCATTACAAAAAGATATTTTAGAAGCTGGAGTTACTGATTGACTAGAGTCTATTTAGATGCCTATTTACATGTGGGGAGACGATTTTGTGGCAAAAAGCTGAGAGAGGAAGTTGAGCTAACCCTCCTGCACTACAAACATGGAGAGCTGCTTTGGGAATTCTGCCTGAAAGTACCCTCTTCACTTCAGATGGATCCAGTAAAACAGTGCAATGGGGAATAGATGATTCAACAGTAAAGAAATACTGTCTGATGGATGGAGCAGATAACATAAGTTATTAGCTGTAGCACTCTTTTCTGCTAGCTTTTGAATACTCTCTGCAATAACATGTGCAAAGTATTTTGAGAGCTTCAAATTACAATTCTCATATAAATGTGAAGTAATATTGTACATTCCAGAAACCTCTTCATTCATAAAATATTCCTGACCATATGTCTGTAAACTAATAGCAATCACCAAAATGGCATGAAACATGGCACAAAAAAGTGTGAAAAATAACACATGACAGAGATCTGATACATCTTCAGGGAGAAGTTTCAGGGGAAAACACTCCAATGTCAGCAACATTCAGTGGCTACCAGAAATTTATTTCTTCTCATTTTGTCATTACCTATTAATCCCAACTATACTGACAGCAAAAGGTTAAAAAGGGAATAAATTAAGATTATTGTCAATCATTACATACAGAAAAATAATTAACTCGGTATGTTTATTTATCTATTTTTTGCTAGTTGATTAAATGAATGATTGATGACAGGTTCCCTGTTTTCTTTTCCTTCATTTTGTCAGTGTAAATGATCAGTATGAAACTAAATGGAGATATTAAATTTAAATCATTAGAAGCATAAAATATACAGCAGATGGATCCAGATTATTTCAACTTTCTTGTTACTCTATTGTAACTTAGTAAAATGCATTTATATATACACAAAGAGCTCCATTAATAGCAGAAATAAATAGTAACCTGACTTACTTTCCTCTCAAATATTACATATTCAGGCTTCCCTTTTAAAAAAGAGTATTTTAATAATTTTGTAGAGAAATTGTGCAAATGAATGCACTTATCCTATTTATCCTCAGATAAATATAGAATTTATCATTGGATAACTCATAGCTAACAGTTTGTGCAAAGATGCCAAAGCATTCTTAAATGCTGACTAGTGTTCTGAATAACACAACCCTAGTATATATCTTTGGGGAAGATATAAGGGAAAATGTGGGCACAGTCAATTGCAAAATTGTCCTTTGGGTAATGTGAGAGATGAGGAAAGAAAGTGAGCTAGAGAGTCAGCAGTTTCTTGTCTGCCCATAAGAGTACATTCAGTGTACTCCAGCAGAGAAATGATGAGTTAGGCCACTACATATGCAAGGATTTTCTTTTCTCACTCACTTCACAAACAAGAGAAGCAAGACCTAAGTTCTGAACTCACTCCAAATTTTTGAGGACAGATGAAATCCCAGGACTCTGAAGTGAGAACTGAAGCACAGTTTCCCCTGAGCTGACCAAAAATTGCTGGCTGGGCTAGGAAAGTTAACTGAGTGCAACTGCATTTTTGAAAGTTAAAGGAATTGACCCAGAAGTCTGAGGAGACTGCTTTTATATAGGATTAAAAAGAAAGTAAAATATCTTTCTCCCAGAGCAATTCACAGTGGTAAATGGTTGAGAGCTTGAAACCTCTGTCTGTTACTTACAGAACTTACTGTTGAGAACACAACGGAAGGAAGCCACTGGCAAAATCTGTGGCTTACTTTCCACCTCTGAAGAAACTACCTGAGTCTGAAGCGGCCATTTTTTTTGTTCAAGACAAGTCTCATCTCTTTTCACTACTTGGAAATACTAGAGACAGCTGAGCTCAAATCATGCAGATAGTCTGAGTTCACTTAACTCTAATTTTGAACCAGGGGATGTCTGAATTCAGGAGGAATTATTTTCTTCCTATTTCCATACAAATTCTGGCTTCAGTTAATATGCTCTCTTAGAAAGTAATTTTCCTCACAGACCCCTAATTTTTGTGCACAACAGTATTAGGATTGTAGAGGTGACTTTGAGGCAGGTCTGGGTTGAAGGGAACCGCTTGTGTATGCATAGGAAGGATTTCCTAAGCTCACTCATTTTGGCTGTGCTGTGCTTTCCCTTGTCCAGATACGAAATTGATACCAAACATGACAATGCAAGTTGTCTGAATAAGACAGGTGTCAGACTGCAAGGTGTCATAAGGAACTTTTCAGACAACTCTGAACAGATTTTTTTTTTCCCAGAAATCTGAATTCTATGGGTAAGATAATATTGCACTTCTACTATCCTGGCCCATTCAATATCATAACTGTGAAGGCCACTTGCCCCAGAAGATTACTTCCCCAGTCTCACCTTGTGGTGCCTGTTCTCTATGTTCAGTTCTTTCTATCACAACCTATTCCTACTGAAAAAATTATGCCATTGAAACAAAATATAAAATCAAGGGTAACCTTCAGCATTCACAATTATTCATGAGAATTCACCTCTTGACATTGTTCAATCCTTATCAGCAAAAGGAATCCAGAACCACATCACAATGAGACAGACATTCATGTTAATTCCCAAAGTAAAAAACCTGCCAAGATGACATGTCTATATTACATGGAAATGTATATCAAATATATGTCACTGGGTTAAACCAAAGAGTATCACTTTGGAATAGCTACTGAAAGTTTTACTTTTGGTATTTAAGACGGTGTTACTGAAGTATTTTGTTCAGCTGTGGTTTTCTCTGTTCTCAAAATATGTTAGAAAATGGGATAGGACTCAAGTAAGAGCTCCAAGAGTGATCAGACTTCTAAAAGTCATTCCCTATAGTGAAAGACTCAGAAAGCTCAATTTATTTAGTTACTGAAAAGAAGGTTAAGAGGATCACAATACCTACATGTGGAAGAGATTTCTGACAGTAGGCAGCTCATTAATCTAGTGAAAAAGGCATAACAAGATCCAGTGTTTGGATGCTGAAGCTGAAATAAGACTACAAATGAGGCACACTTTTTTCACAGTGACAGTAATTAACCGTTGGAACAATCTGCCCAGGGATGTAGTTGATTCTTTATCATTTAAACGCTTTACATCAACATTAGATACTTTCCAAAGAGATAAGCCTGTGTCTCAAACAGATGCAGAAAATACTGGATGAGGTTCTGTCTCAGGTCTGCAAGAAGTCAGCCTGGATGCTTATCAGAGCTGCTCAACATTGTACCTTAACAAAACAGTTCTTAGAGTGCTCTGCACTTCCAGGACCAATCACCTTATGGCCATCATATCTATCCTTTGCGTGCAGTTCAGTTCAGACTGAACAGATGCTGTCTCCAAAATTCACCTTCCTGTTTGACAGATAAAATGAGAACCCTCTCAATGCTGATATGGACATCTTCACAGATCATCCCATGCCACATTCACTGTCTGGCATAATCGCTGCTGGAGACCAAGCTACACCAAAAACTGCCAATAAGTACATATTGTAAAGCTGTTTAAGCACTGACTTTTCCAAGGAACTTACCCAAGGAACATCTGTTCGGCTGACTCTAAGCTAGTGGTGTGTGAGTAAATACATAGCAAATGGCTTCTCATAGATGCCTGTGGGTAAAATACAGTTCCTTTATGTCTAATGAGTTTGTTGGAGAATCAAGAAACTCCATCAGTACGTTGAAGAAACTAACAACAAATGTATGATTAGGTTAGGTGAGCTGCTAATTTTCCTCTCAGCTCCTTAGTAACCTTCATAAAAGAAAACTTTCCTTCAAATCGTCAGGATAGATGCTGGAACAAAAGAATAGCAGAGAAAAAAGAAAAAGGTCCAGAGAGACAGAAATTACAAAGAGCAGGACAAGAAGATTAAATAACAACACTGATACACAAAATAATCAGAAACAGCTGATATATAGAGGTAAAGAGAAAATAGCATTTTAAGGTATTAAGTAGATGACAAAAAGAATTTACCTTCAGAAGAACAAAATTAAACACCCCATTTATTCATCCCTAGGAAGGGATGGAAAGAACCATCTAAAATTTAAATAAAAAACCCCAAAACTATGCACTTGGAATGTTGTAGGAGGCTGGAAGTCCACAGAAAATCAATCACACCTGGACTTGCCATACAATATAGTTGTTACAAGCTTTTTTAGATTTTATTAGAATACCTAGTTATTATATATTTTTTTTTCTTTTGACACTTAGAAGATTGGCAGTGGACTACAAAACCTTTAAAAATTACTAAAGGGAGGGGTTTTCTTATTATAAGATACATCTAATTAAGGCAATATATCACAGAGATTCAATATAAAATGGATTAGCAATATTCTTCCTATTTGATTTCTTCATTATCTACCCTGAGTGTAAATCTTCACGATATTCTGAAAAATTTCTCCTCACAGAAATGGGTTAAATTTCTAAATGGGTTAAATTTCCTTTCATTAAATATAGAATTCTTGCAAAGGACATGAAGAGAGTGTTATTACTTAAGAACTGGACTTTTGGTCTTAGGACATGGGAAGAGGGCTCTATTCCCTGCTCTTACACACACTTCTCATGGGATATTGAAAAAGTCACTCTTGGCTTTGTAAATGTGCTCAGCAGCTGCTTCTTATGATCAGATTACCAAAGTGCTGAAATCTTTTGAAAATCTGGCTATTTATTTTGTTGCTGAATAGGATCAGAGATCTTTTGAAATCTGGCTCCAGTTGGAGTGCTGTGCTCTTTTGAAAAGCTAGCCCTAAATCTGTGTATGCCTCAATTTCTCTATTAGCATTATCAGCACTGTTCTGCATCAAGAGGATGAGAAACAGCTCGCATACACAGTAATTCAAATTTGAAAGGGGATATATAGATGTACAGTTGCTCTTATAATTGTAGAAGTACAATATGTACTTATAAAAGAAAATAAAAAAGCAGTTCCTGATTTTTCCTAACCTTCGGACAAATGGTTTTCTTTAAGATCTAAAGTGAGGTAATGTTGACAATGTTATTCTACTTGCTATAGGTAAAGTTTGGGAATTGTCTATATGTATTAAAATGTGAGCAGAGATATTTCTCTGTCTTCCTTTTATGGTTATAAATATGCATTTAACTGCTTTACAGATTATGAAATAAGACACAGAATTTTGCATGTGGTACCATCCCATGCAAAGCAAAGCAAAAACAATTTGTACAGGATAAAAGCAGAATTCAAAGTGACAACACACACATGCTTGTGCAGATGCACTCAGCTAACTCCGTGAGTAAGGATTATAGGGAATGATGAGCTCAAGCACTGAAATTAAGGTAAGAATTTTCTAACAGCTCCATTCAGGCAGACAACACTGCCACAACTGGTATTTACCTGTTTTCTTAAGTATTTGCCCTTCTTTCCTTCCATAGTAACAAAGTGCAGTATGACTAAAACCTTTGAAATTTAAAATAAAAATATTCACTTTGGCTTAAAAGCTAGCAAATAAACAGAAAAATATGTTTCTTAAGGGAGCTTGATATTTTAAAACAACACAAGTTCCCCAGCTGTGTAGTGATTCTCATTTTGCTCGTGATCTCGGGTAGATATAGAGGCTTACATGTTCTCTAAATTGTAAGCTCTATATGAAGGGTGTTCTTTAATTACTGACAGCTAATGAAAACAGTTTTTACTGATCTCTCTAATGTCCTGGGAAAGTCTTTACTATGGATTCATTGTATTCTACTTCATATCCCTGATTGAAATGGGAGACCACAAGAGCATAGGGATTTGGTAGAAACTCGATTTCCTTCCTCTGGCTTCAAAGAGAACAGTTGCAGAAATTAAGCTGCGTTGATAGTGTGGTCAAACTTTGGTCAGACTGTGGTTATACTTGCATATTATTTAGATATAAAATCACTGCACTTTGGTTTTAAAAACTGCTGGATCTACCTTCAGTATCTAAACTTGCTCTGTTGACCAAAGGTATCGAATATAACTATTACATGAAAATAAATATTATTAATAAATCCATACACTTGAAACTTCACTTCCAGGGCTCTCTTATTTATGCCAAATATTGAGACAATAACTTTAGAAAATGCTAGTAAATATACAACTGCAGACATATGATATGGGAAACACAGATTTTCTACTTCAAAAAAAAAGATTTTGTGTTTTCTTTCATTTCATACAAAATATTTTCTTTGAGACATAATTTTTTACTTGTAATATAGAATGATGTAACTCTTGGTAAAACAAATATTATAAAAGCCCATTCAGTTACCCTGCTTTATTCCCTCCAAGCATCCCTGTCTGGGTTTTTTTATTTGTTTGTTTGAGGGGTTTTTTTTAGGTTTCTGCTGCATTCATTATCAGTTGGTTAATCTATTTCTTCATACAGATGTATTTATTATCCCTGCAATAGATATCCCTCAGCAAGATCTAAAAGCAGGATTCATTCAGTGGGAGATATATGGTAGAAGTTCAGATGACCCAGAAAACCAATAAACTACAATAGTAGAAGACTAAGCTCTATTGAATTTAGCAGGGCTTTATGTACGTCCTTACATTCTCTGCTCAGCTGAGGAGACTAAGGTATGAACGCTGTACTGAAACTGTTAAATCCAGTCACAAGGTCCAGTTCCTCAACCACTTTCATCTGTAAAATGGTGCACTATGATATCAAGCTTGACTAAAGATTGTCCAAAGCACTCTTCATACCAAAGGCACTTTCCTTCTGTTCAGAAAAGGGCGAATAAAAAGACAAATAAAAAGTTCCATCAGATATTGCAATCTGCAGATAGCAACAGCCTTTTTTCATTTTACATATCAAAAACTACAGCAGTGATTACTGTTCCTGATTACTACAAGCAAAAAGCAGAACAAGCGCTTTTGGCACACCGGATTCATTGCACATCTGTAATTGGCTAACCCCATCATGTGCGTTATTGCAAAAACTTTTGTAGACTGCACATATAATTTAAGATATTCATGCTTCTAAAAAAGACCACCTGGAGCTAACCCATGCAACATAAAACATGAATGTAAAAATCATATGGAAGCATTTTATTAAGAGCTTTGGAAAAGAGGAGTGTTGTGGCACTGACTTTTATTCAGAAATTTCTACTGGATGAAAATCCATATCATTATAGTGGCAAGAAATTAACTTGGTTTTAATGTGAACGTTTTCCCTGGCTTATTTTAGTATCACTGCTAAGGTTGGAGCCAAAGCAACCATCAACACTATGCTCCTCTGGACATTTACCTCTGCAAGTCTGAAGCCCATGCTCTTGCCAAAGCCCACTTAGTCTATACCATCAATTTTCTCAACCATGAATTTTAATTGTGACACCCACCACCTTTTAGCAGGAATGAAGAAAGTATATTCTCAGCTGAGGAGTAAATTTTTACTGACGTGCTAAAGACTACTGGACACAAAAAGACATGCACATTGAAAGGAGAAAGAATGAAGTGAAAAGTTAAAAACTTTGGGTTTCTTTTAAATATTAATATTCTTCACCAGATTGTTTTCATTACCAAGGCTGCATTAAGGATGCAAACATGTAGAGAAAAATGCAGGACTACAAAAAGGAGAGAGTCAGCCCTGGATGCTGAGTACAAGATGAAGGCATTTTGCATATTTGGGGTTTCAGCTATGGACTCAAAAAAACCTCAAATGGCTAAGAATAATATACTGTATTAAAAGAACATAATGAATATGCAATGTTGACCAAATCATTGTAACAGCACAAGAAGAGAAAGGAAGATGAACTGCAGTGTTACAGAATGGAAATACAATAGTTGCTGTGAGTGAGAGAAAAGACACTAAAGTCACCTTTTCTATTTCCTTGCTCTTAAGACACTTACTGTTTGCTTTTTTTCCTATTGTTAAGTTTCAAGGGGGAGTTCTAGCAATAAGCAACTCTTCTAGGGACTGACATCTGATTGACAACACTTTAGAAAAAGTATTAATTTGTTATCAGCAGTAAATATTTTGTGTCTCCACAGAAGTGATGGATAGAACATTTTATGGTACAAATAAAGCACCATGAGAAAGTAAATCATTCTATCATTTCTGCTAGCAGAACTGGCATGATCAGGTAGGTTCATTTATGTGCTGCTTCATGAAAAATAAAAAAAAAAAAAAGAAGAGCTGAACTTGAAATGCTTTTCCCATTATTTCTGTTCTGCTTCACAAAAAACCAAAACCTTTCAAAAAGTCTTTTAACTCCAGTAGCCTAGCATTTAGAACAGCAATGAAAACATTAAAATAATAATAGTAGTAGTGGTAGTAGTAGTAGTCATAGTAATAATAATAATAATAATAGCAACAACAACAACATTCTCATATTAAAACAAATAAATTTTAGGTTTGATTTACTAATCTGCATCGACTGTGGTCTATCATCCAAACATCATAGTAATTTGAAAATTTTAAGACAGCATTCAAGCCATGTTTATTCCCAGTTTCTTGATGCTCATATCCAGAGCAGTTTCTATAGAAAAACACAGAAACTCCTTTCTTAATAGTAACTTTCACTTCAATCCACTTTCCAAGATCAATTAGTTATACAGTTAATGTGTTTCACTTGGCTCTGCCAATATAATGTTCTTAAAGTATTTTAAAACCATAATTGTTATGAACTATGAATGCCTTACAAATACTTCAGTATACAATGCATATCCTAGCTAATTGCACTTGCAATTTCAGAGATTTGAGATAGGTTTGTTTGGTAAGAACTGCTTTCCATTTATTCATGTTTGTTGAAAAAATATAACAATCTTACTTTTATCCCTTTCAGTACAGGAAATTTCCCAGTATTTTGCCTACAACTGCTTCGAGGCTAAAACAGCTCAATACTACAAACTTCACATCACCAGCACTTGCAAAGTATGGATTATCCTAAAAATTTATCAGTGACCTGAACTCGAAAGACTTGTAGAATGGATTCTGTACAAGCAAGCACTTAAATAAACCTTATCAAGCTCTTGTGCCTTTTCTGCATCATTAGAAGTTTTATTATATCTTACTGCTAAAGAGCCTATACTGTTGCCAGAATTATTTCACATTTCTAATACACATAAGCCCATTTTTTCTTGAATTTTTCTAATCCCATTAGATTTTATGCTTAATGTCTCTACTTGTGCTTGCCAGCATCCTGCACCTCAGACATTCCAGCTTATCTTGCTATATATTTCCCTTTAATTCACTAAGTTTTCTATAAATACACATACATACTTTTTCAAATTAATTATTTTACTGTCATTCTGGAAAAGGATGCAGTTTTAGAGTTTTCAGGTGCATAGGAAATTATAATTTCATAATTTTTTCTTTAGGGGTTCTAGTCAACTTTTATTCTAATTTTTTCCATCAAAATTTTTCCTCACAATCAATTTCACTCATAAGTTTCCCCACTAGGCAATTAGTCCCTCAAATGCACTACGTATATCGGTTGACACCCTCCTCCATTTGCCAAATTTGAAGTCAATCAGGTCTTGATCACTTGTCACCAGGCAACCACCAACTCTTAGTCCCATATTCAATTCATCTTGTCTGTGACAGTGAGATTCAAACAGAGGTACCTCATTTTGGGTCCCATATCTTTCATACCAAAGCACCATCAATAATTCGCACAGAGAACATTCATGTTTCACCAGCGACCTCCTGAAATTTTCAGCGCATGGTTTCTGTTATATTCAAACAACAACTAATCATCTTTAACTCATGCAATAGGACGGAGATTAAGGTACCTCCTCATACGGCTGCATTGTCCCTATGGCCGCATAAACAAGTTTACAAGGGACAAACACAATGTTTACAATCAGTGGTTGATACTGATACATAGTCAGAGCACGATAGTGGCCTATATATAAACAGGGATCAGATTCTCATAAGAACAATGCCTGCAAGGCAGGGAGAAATAAATTACAGGGCTATAAAGAATTCTCCAGCACAAGAGTAGAAATTCTGCACAAAGGATTTGGATTTGGAGACCCTTTTCCTATAAAGGAATACCACCAACTCATCTGCATTATTCTGTTTTCATCTCATTGACTTTTTCGCACCAAACTTTGAAAAACAGTGTCTTAGGCCAAACACACTAAGGAAGAAAGTAATTCTAACTTTGCCCTTATAGATGGTTTCCCTGAAACAGAATTGTGTAGGGGTTCAGAACAGAAGGCTGGTCTCAACTGGAGGTCTTGTGTGTTTTAGCAGGGAAAGGCATGTACTATCTCGCACTTCCTGCTCAGAAGACAACACTCCATTTAAAATATAAAAGGCTAACAACAGGTAATGTTATTTAAAGTGTTTCCACAATGAGATCATCCTGAAGAGAACAACTTATTTATCTCTTATAAATGCATACACATCTAGCACAAAAATTATTAGAAAAAGATATTAAATTAATGAAAGTAATTCCACTTGACATTTGGGATAACAATTACCATACTTTCCAATTATCATTATTGCTTATTTTCTTTCCCAGAGAATTCAAAGTGCTAGACTTATTTCCTCAACCCCAAGTCCCACAATGTGATATGACATCAAGTTCATTTTCAGCCTAGAATTACATACTTTGTTTATTTTGAGAAAGGAACTTTTGAAAAACATGATAGTTTGAAGGAAAAAAGTGTAATTTTGTTTTAAAGCATAATATTTCTTCTTGTGTTTAACAATTTTTTAAATCTCTCTACCAATGCAGACTTGAAGCAACATTGAGTGCTTTATGGCAAGGAACTTTTGAGAGTTGTATTTACTTACATTGAACAGGAACAATTTGGACAAGAAATATTTCAATACGCCACAAATACTTTTGAGACCATCTGATTTCTCCTCCTATCATATATATTAATTCCAGAACACAATTGTGTAAAACTAATTAATTGCAGAACATGGAACACTAAAAGTAGAGATGGCTAAACTAAAAGTCACATTCTTTACACAACCTACCAGTCAGTCAGTACTATTTACTGAAGTCCTTATTCATTCCTCAGCTACAATCTCTCACTCACCTCTTCTCTTACAGCAGAAGTAAGAGGTTTTTTACCTATGTAATATAAAATGTAAATTTTTGTCTTAGAAAAATAAAAATTATAAACCTACTTTTAATTTGATGCACCTAAAGTCTTACATATTCTAGTTTCCACATGCCACACCATTCAACAGGAAATAAGGCTCATGGCCCTGCAAAAACACTGGTATCTCCAAAGACAAAAATTAACACCTCACTTCAATTAAAAAAAAAAAATTAAAATATTATAGCTATTTCAATCTCATCATGCAAATTTTCAGGACAAGGGTTTGCAAAATTAGGCACAGAGTGCCGGATTTAATTGCTGCTTCAAAAGAAACAGAAATTGTAAAAGCTAGGAACTCTGTTCAAGGCAAAGGGTCACGAGCCTTCTTTTTATAGTGACAGAGGTCCTGATTCCGAACCAAAGTCCCAAAAATTATTACCCAAAACCAAAATACACAGCATGACTTTACGTCAACCAAACACATTCAACACACCAAAGAATATCACCGTGCCTCACACTCCTCCTCTCCCTTCCTCTTTTCACTACAAAAAAACCAAAAATAAAAACAAAAACAAACAAACAAAAAAACAACAACAAAAAACAAACAAACAAAAAAAACCAAAAGGAAAAACGTGGCTTGGCAAAAAGATCCACAATATAATGGAAAAGAACATGAAAACTTGCATGATCTTTGAATGCTTTGAGAAACAGTTTGTACTAAAAGTGCAATGAAATTTCAAGTCAATAATTTGAAGACAATATTCTAAAAGACAAAGGTTCTCACAAGAGTTTGATGTTGAAACAGGACTACAGGGCCTAGTATCAAAATGCACAAGAGGATTTCAAGTGCCATGCCACATAAAGTACCACTTCCTGGCTGAACACACAGCCTATCCTATGAAAATACTACCATTTCCAGATAACTTTCAGAAAATTCATATTTGAGTTCAAAAAAATGATCAGCATCTCATTTACTGTTGTCCTCAGAACATACTCCAGACTCAGAAGAAAGAGTTTTGGAAGGATGGAAACAGAGGACAGTAGTACTGTTATCCATAACACACTGTATGTACTATCAAAGACAATTTTATTCCTACTGACTATAAGTAACATGTTGATTATTTTCTTCCATATAGAATCATATCCTGGTCTTTAAGAACTGTCTTTAAACTCATTTGCTATAAGTTGTGTGTGTATTTGTTTATAACTGAGACTTCCTACAGACAGAAAGCCTTAGACAATGTACTAAAAGAAAAATGACTGAAGTCTGCTGTATTAGAGGATGGAAATTTTTTCCATTTTTAGCAAATGTCAGATCACTGGCTATTGCTTCTAAGATTAATAAAAGTTATAATGGTTTCTAGATCGCCTCTAAATAAAGATTACTATGAATGGAGAAATGATTTACCAATAGTCACCACAATGAGATTTCTTTAAAGGTTACAATCATCAGTTATTTAGCCGAAACAGTGCTGAGAATGCCTGGTCATTTCTTGAATAATGCATAATGTTCATTGCAGATTTGATCTGTATTATAACAGTACAGATATTTCTAAAATAATGGAGAAAACTATCTGTTACTTTCCAATTGCTCAAGATATTTCCATGAAGTAATCGACTCTGAAAATATTATATGGAGTTACCTGAGTTCTCATTTGCAAGCACAACTTGTAGTGATCACTACACAATAGGCATAAGAAAACAAACTCATCAGCCTTTACAGACTTCCAAGAAAAGCTGTGATAAATACAGGGCAGAGTAAAGCACCTTCCTGAAATACTAAATTAAAATTATTAAATTGCTATATGGTACTGGGGGACAAATTTAAAACTAAGCTTTTAAAATTAATGATTAACACAAGCAGACCGACACATTGGGGGAAGAAAAAAAATTGCAGTTGCCTACACAATGTAAGTACCTCTCAAATGATTTTCCAAATGTCTTTAAGTCTATTCAGAAGATTGTTTGTGCACATACAAAGTATAATGTCTAGTGTTTTATTGTAGGTTTATCAACCATACTTCACATGAAGCTGCAAGCTATTTATGTGAGCTTGTTTATACATATGAACTTCTTCTAGGGCAGCAAAAAGCAACCTTAATAAATGAAACTGAATTTCTTTTGATGTAATTTCATGAATGTTTGATCAGAATGTGTTAACAGGTTTCTATGTAAGGAGAACTGGTGAAGTCATAAAATATACCTGTACTATACAGTTAAACCTGCTTATGGGGAATTATACAATGAAACATTCTTTCATCAAGCATTGTTTCTATATACTGACACATAAATAATACAATCCTACTTAGGATAAAGCTAAGCACCCAAACAGAAGGAAAAAAAGTCAAAACCCCTTCCTGAGCCCCCACATCCCTTACACCTAAAGGAATGAGAACCACAGCACTAGATGGCTGGAAGGGCAGGGTTATTCTATCAGATAGGGTGAACAGACATTAAATGTTCCCAACTCTTTTATAGGGAGAAACATTAATCTAGATTGGACTATTTATGCTGTTGCCTAAGATTTTGTTCCGTAAAATTCTTTTCTTCATTAGAATCTTTGCACAAAAAGGAAGATTATACATTCAGGTATATATTCCAGAAGAGGATAATGAAAAATAGATCCCAGATACTCTGGAAATATACACAGAGATCGGCAGAGCTCAGACTTTCAGTAACACAGGACAGCTTGTAGAAGCACAGACAGATCATAGATTGCACAGCAGAGTCCACTTTACATCTAACTTGAAATACTGTTTAATTGCCTGAGAATAAACTCTCATCCTGTAAAAATGGGGAACATTTGCATATTATATCAGAAGCCTAATGAACCATGTTATACTCATGCCCTGGATGATGTAATTATTGCCTTTTCGTCTCCATGAGAATTATATATGATGTGGCAGATAATATAAATTAAATATATGAAATGATGTAACTATGTCCAGCTACTAAATCCTCAGCCTGAAACTGCATTGGTTTTTGCCCTCCATGCCTCTCTCCATCCACTGAAAATTATAACTTTCCTTAAATAACATCACTTCCTTTAAATGGAAAAGCAGGTAAAAACCCTTTGCACCATCAACACAAGACAACACAGACAACTGTGGGCTGATAAATAAGATTCTATTTCTACCTCCTCCCTCCACCCTTAAATGTAGCTTTTTTGTTGGCCTCATGATATATACATTCTATCTAATTTAGTGTAGATTAAGAGTTCATTGTTCATAATTTGTGGAAAAAACCTGAAGTGCTCAAATCTCATATGCCTCTTCCAAAAATACGCTTCCTTCAAAATGTGAGATCAGTAGCTGAAAATAAAGGAGAGGAGTTTTCTGTGCTGTCAAAGCCAGGACACCCAGATATCCCAGGTTTGGTAACCCTGATTTCTGTTTTTGCAACTTACTCCTTAATTTAAAACACCTATCAGACAGAGATTGCACTCATCCAGATGGGTAACCTAAGTTGAAAAAATAATAAATTACAAAAATGTCCACTTTACATAGGTCATTGGAAAGACTATTTAGGAGGAACATGCACACAGCCTCTAGTTTGTGGCAAGTCACATCTAACATTGCTTTTGCTGCCCAACTGCTTGTTTGAGCATTAAAAGAGGGAATTTAATACTGAAAACAGTCTATTTTTTGATAGACGCCTACTGGCTCAGAAGTCAAAATAATTTCTATAGACATAATGAGAGGATAAAAAATATCCTAGTCTCTCACCTGAAGATTTACACATGTGGATGTGATGCTTTCAAACTTCAGAAATACGTAATTCTACCTTTAAGGTACAGCCAGAAAATTAAGACACTGAGCTCTCAAATCAAGGAATAATGCCACGTTCCTCTCAAACACATCCTTATGCAAAATACCACAACAAAGCAACACAATAACAGCTAAATAACTTGAAACACTTTAGTCTACATTGCCCAGAAGTCTTACAGCTGTCATAGTTACGTTGTTAAATAAAAAATAATTAAAATAAGAGGTTTATTTCACCTTCACATGGTGTCTTTCTCATGCAGACCTCAGATTTCCACATTTGAATCCCTTTTAAGGATTTGATATGCAGGGAAAGAAGAAAGGATGAAAGTAAAAATTTCAATTTAGAGGTTACTAAAGGCTGCCATACTCTGTAGTACACAACATATTTACTCCATACCTTTTACTGATGTATTAGGTGGAGGTCCTTCCATCCTCAAGTTCCATGGAGGATCACCTTGATTAGCAAAGTCCCTCATTTTCAGATAGCTAATTGTAAGTCGGATGATGGATGCCTTGTCAAGCTGGCTGGTAATGGCTGCAGGCAGTGGCAACAACTTTGCCAACTCATAGAATTCAAAATTCTCCTTTCCCCGGCGAGAGCGAGCAGCATCTCGGGACTTTTCCTTCCTCAAAGCTTGTAAACTGAAAGAAAATAAACAAAGTAGGACATTCATCAATATTAGCGTTCTGTCACATTCAACCAATTTACTTTTTCACTGCTGGTCTCTACAAATTACCACATTTTCAAAATGCTGTTGCACATAGAGCTACAGATTTCAGGATATATAAAATCTTACTCCATGCTTGAATGATTAAAACTATTGACAGTATTTAAGTTTCAGTAGTAGCCAACATATGTAACTACTCTTAACTCACTTCAGCCACTTTCTTTTTAGCCTGCCTTTCCTTTGTCTGCTATCAGTCTCATGAAAAAATTCCCAAGAATACTGTGTATGTGTGGGGTTTATCTGTCTAGGTGCCATTGCTTCTTCTGACTCACTGTAAGACAACTTTGCCTTAATTTTTGTCAAATTCTGACTCTTGGGAGAAGATTAAAAGATGATTCAAGTGTTTGTCACCTCTGACAGTGGCTGCACTGCAGCCGAGATGACCAAACAGGTTGTATAGTAACTGCTGAGACACAGAAGTTTAAGTCTGGTGTAATAATGTAAAACTTCCTGTGTTTAATGAAGCTGTTCTTTAGGAGTTGTTCAACTGTCTTTGCAGTGGAAGCAGTACCTTTTGTTAGTGAGGTGAGAAAGCTATTAATACAGTTATGTGATTCACATTTCTGACTGTAATTTGCTACCACATACATGGCAGACTGACCACTTTTTGATCAGAAAGGACCTTCTGCTTTATACGGAGCTGTTGGAAATGCTGAGACATTCATTTCTTGCATAGATTGCATCTATGCAACACTGTTGCATAGATGTATCACTTGCTACCACCAATACAGAACACACAAAGATAACTCAGATTTTACTCCTGGGCTATTTGTTTAATTGGTGCAAAAGTCCTGAATGCAGTGTGATGACAGTGGTTAACAGCTGGGGGCTCTTTTTCCTTTTTTACACAGAGAAAAGTGTTCAACCTCAGGATATTACAAGCTTCACAGTACATCTGCCTCGATGGATACAGGTTGGTGCTGGTGTCTGTCCATCATTCTACAAGGTGAGTAAAAACTGTTCTTGTACCTCATTAGGGTCTATCTTTCCTTTGATTCATTTGTTTACCTACTAATTTGATGAAGTTAAAGCCACAATTCCATTAGCTAGTCATTGGTTTACCACAGAGCTAGAATACAACCAGTGTATAATGGAACAGCAAATGCTTCTCTCAAGCTTCCACAACCCTTCCTGAAACCCTGGATTTTATAAAAAATAAAAAGTCATAATGGCCAGATCTACAAAAGCACTCTGACATATGAAGTAAATCAGTAGAATTGAGGCACGCAGATATAACAACGTGAAGCTAAGAGCTCTATTTTGGCTGTTTTTCTAATTTGGGAATAAACTACAGAGTTTCTCTTTTTTTGATATTCTTAACCACCTGTATTTTTGTAGCCATCTTTGCCACTTCAGACTGGGAAGGGCATATCAGCTAGGCCCTTAACACACAAATGGAATCCCTCCATGACAGTTCCCTTAGTATGGTTAACACATTACATTCCCTATACAATTCTATACCAATAGCAATTATATTTAAAAAGACAGTCTGGCTAAGAAATAGGAATGGTGAGATAAAGGTACAGGAGAAAGCAGCACATCCTTACCCACAGGTAAAGATACACAATCCTACTGAATGACACAGTAAAGTACATACTTGGTTTTATGAACTCTATATAGAATGCTAGCACATTGATTTGTAAATTGTATTCTAGGAAAGATGTACCTGAAAAATAATATTTCACAATGCACATTGTAGATGCATCTCTATCCAATTTCAAATTTTAAATATCTACCATCAAGGATGTGGAAAATCCCTTAAAAGGTGCATTAAATAAAACAGATGGAAGTATTTGATGTATACACAGAAATACGGGAGCTACAGCTCTGTGGGGTATGAACTGTCCAATTAATTCCAAGGAAGTAGTATACCCTCTACAAGTTAAATATATACAACTGCAACATAAGGGAAAGGCAGGCAAATTTCTCTGCACAATTGCTTCCAAGTGAAAGCTCAATTTCATGGCACAAGACATGGCCTTTTCTGCCTGTCACCACCTTTTTTTTTTCCCAGAAGCCAAGTCTGAGAACTCAAGTCCCCAAATCAAGTTAGCAGAAGAAATGAGCTTATAGATTTGTTCTGAAAGTCTGCACCAAGAGGGTCACACCTTATTTCCAAAGCATTTAATTATACCCCTATGTAAGAAAGGAGATTTTTGGAGATCCCTATTAAAACAAATCAGAAAAATTACAGATCTCAGCAACTTCTGAAACTGAAAATGTTAGAAATTGAACAGTGATAGAATATTCCTTAAAAACACCCACGTCTAAATCCACAGTTTGGAAGTCCTATAGAGGTTTCAGGAGACTACCGAAACTGAAAAATATATTGGAATGTAAACTTATGTAAAACATTACTGGATCAGTAACAGTTTGCAGTGGAAGTCAGTTAAGCTGAAAAGTGAGGCTACCAGTGTCAGCAAACAGAATGATTGGAAAGCTGCCTATGTGTATTCAAACTTATACAACAAAAAATGTAGAAGGGATGGCGAGCTGACATGATAGAAAAAAGAAACTCCTGAGAAACGGTATTAAGAATAATTCACTTTTTCTCCCAGACATTTGTTATATTGTCATTTGTGGAAGCTTCATGGGGTGAATCAAGTTAAGGAATTTGTAACTTGGAGCATTTTTCTCTTGGCATCAGTGCCATTAAGCCAAATTTTAAAAGAGCGTCCGCTGATATGTGCACGCAAGTCCTAATTTCTACTCTATGTAATTCCGCTAGGGAGATACACTATACTGTTGGACACTGCAGTTATGCTGATAAAATGGGTCCTTAATTTGGGAGCAGTGATTTCCTCAGCAGGATGCAGGAATTCATTAGATACGACCTAAACATGGCTGTTAATCCTCTCTGGCACCTGTGATTCTGTTAGGCAACATCAGCTGCATTGTCAGATGCTCTTAATAAAGCAATGTACTGGCACTAATAATCCCAAGAGGATGCTAGAAAAGAGGAGTGTGAAGTTCCCAACAGAAAGCAGTGGCGCTGACACCAGACCAAAATTCATCTCAGCTCCTGTCATATGACACTGGGGCTAGAGGTGGTTCTTAGAACATAAATGAATTTGTTAAGTATCAGGCTGCAAAAACTTAGAAATACACAGGCTCTTCTGCTAATAAGGAAAATTAAAGTGTGGGAAACTACACATGTTGACTAAGTGGATTTCAAACCAGTCAGAAAGCACCAAGAAAGCAAGCATCACATGATTAAGAGCTCTCAAATGACACAGGAGATCCCCCAGCAGACAAGCAAATCTACATATAATATCCACAGTCCCAGCAAGAGAGTAACAGTGGGAAATATACACAAGGGATATAAATATTACTTCCTCTTTGCTTCCTGTGGAGAAGGGGTAGAAGCTAAGACAATTGGATAAGGGTGCATCACTGTACAATGTAAAAGGATGATGTTTTCATACAATGGTGAAACTTCATGCATTCCCGTAAGAAGACATTTCTCATAGAATTTTCATATACAGAGTCCACTAAAGAAGACTAAGAGGTTTCCAGCTGCTAGGTCCTGATAATTCTGAGAAGCAGTACCATATAAACAGGATATTTAATGGCTTGAAAACTAATGCTATTTTAGATATGGTTTCTAAAATATATTTTATTTTTCATTTTAGGGCCTTTCCAGATGGACTGATATAAAGGGGGTCTGGCTTTTACAGATGAAAGGGTACAATAAATACTACCATATAATTCTAAAATGGTATACATGACATTTCTAAAGTAGATTTTCTATTGAAGACACAGCAGATGCAGAAGACATGATAATATGGTGTTGCATAAAAGTTTTATTGGTACTCATAACTCACTTGTGATTTCATTGTGCTTGTGGTCATTCCAAGCTTAACCTGCTCCATGTTTTATTTCACATAATTTTATATACTTTGCATTCATAAGCATATACATGCATCCATATCTGCGTGCACACCCGCAACCTTCACTTGTCTGACCAACTGACATCTGTCACTTTAAAGTTGGGACAATCACAGATCCTAATTTTTGCAGCATTTAATGGCAATCAAACATGTTACAGCACATCAACAGATACACTGACCTAGACAAGGATTTTTTAGCATATGTTCACAGAATCACAGAATATTCTGAGCTGGAAGTGACCCACAAGGATCATCAAGCCCAGCTCTTAAATGAGTGGCCTAGCTGGGGATCAAGTCTGTGATGTTGGTGTTATTAGCACCATGCTCTAACCAACTGAGCTAATCTCAGAGTCATAACAATACCTCACTTCTGTGTCTCAGTTTGGGCACTAAGAATCAATGAAATAATTTAATTATGTGGATTTGCATTTTGAATGAAAACAGGAATGGCTTCAGTTACAAATAATTTTTGCTTGCAATTTCAAAGTATAGCTTGGAAAGAGGTGCTTCACAGACTTGCCCAGTTTAGAAAGGCAGCTCAAATTTACATTTCACCTACACTGTTCCCTTAAACCTGATGCAGGCAGGACCCCCCAAGCAGAGCTTCTCAGAAATATCGGCCTCCCTCTGCTCAGCCCCACATAACAGCACTGCTGGGATTTATGGTACCTTCATTGGACTTGTCACAAATAGAGATTGGATTGGAAGCAACAGCCATAAAACAAGGTTTGAGGGACAGACGGACTGCTGAGCTCAAGATATAGTGGCTTGAGCCAGTGGACAGCTTATCTGAGGTGTGCTATCATAGTTATTGCTCATTTCCATTCACAGGCACATTTCCATTCAGTTTTCTGCTTCACAAGCAGAAAAGTATGGCCAAGTCTCACAAAGGATGCACAGTATTTTTGAGAATGGCATTGAAATCCTCCCTGATTTCAGTACAAACTTTATAAATGCAAAAGTATACCAGAACAGAGCACTTTTTCTTATATTACTAAACATTTTCATACTTGTTAACCCAGCTATTACTGAGCACTAGTGAATTTCTTAAGCCCCTAACAACAATATAGATTAGTAGCAGCAACTCCAGATATAGTATAAAAATAGCACTTAATATCTAATAATGTTTATAACAGGCTTTATAGAGAATGAAGCAATATGTCTCCGTGTGTGTTTTTCTATTAGTCTAGTCTTTTAAAGTCAAGGATCAAAAGGTCCACTGTAAACAGTATCCAACTCTCTAAAGGACAAAGTCAGATTAATATTATAACCATTTCACAGAAAAGAAATCAGATATAAGTAAAGGATATGCAACATTAGAACACACAATGAATCTACTACAAAAAATTTGGACTGGAGGTAAGTGATCCAGCCCCCTCAGCCCTCTGAAAGAGACTTTAAATTATGTATGTCCCTCTATGTAGAGTGTTTCCTAATACAAAGAACACAAGCAGACTTGCTATTGAGCATAGTTATAGTATTACATAGAGCAATAAATTTATGCTGCTCCTGAGTCCAGAGTTGTGCATTTGTGCAATTCAATATGAGTTATACCAGAAAGATCCTCTTATATTTTTTCTTTGTTCCACGTTAATATGATGTGACATAATATTACCATACTTTGGATATTTTTGTATTTAAATCAACTTTTTGTCCCTTCCTCTTTTATTAATAACCTCTTTACATAATTTATGTATTCACATAATAAAATGTAGTGGATGATTATGAAAATTTGACTAATACAAATGTTTATGCACTCTGATCTATTACAGGAATAATTGATTACCTGCTCCCTCAAAGCCACATCCTTCCGAATTTTTTCTGGGGCTTCAAGCTGACCAGTGAAAACAACGAGGGCAGTTAAGCCCTTTTATAACAAGTACATTTAAAATCTGACTCTTAAAATCTGCCTGGGCAATTCATTAAGATAACGTCCTGCTCCACCTATAGGTTGCCACCCATAAGCCATGTTCTGTCATATAAAAATCTTTTTTCATATCGCTGATGTCATGGAACAATTAAACTTCATTAGAAGTTCAAAGAATGGAATAGCATCAATATTTAAATGAACAAATTATTTGGAATATTTATTGATTTTTCTTCTATATGACTTTTCTTATTCCTGATGTTTTTTCAAAAGTTAATAGTGGCATTTCAGAAACAGTGTTCAATCCAATGGATATTAATCTGAACAGCAGTGCACATTTTCAGACTCCAAAACAATTATTTAGACTGTAGGAAAGATGAAGGAAGTAAAGCTGACTAACCTGCACCGCATAATTGCACATGTTGCAGTTGCAAAGACCAGTTTTGGAAGTCAAACATCACCATTGGTGGTAGCATGAGCCTAAGGCTTGTTATTATAAATTTTTTTGTTATTCTGTTTTTCTAAAGGTTATGCTCTAGAGAGTTCACAAATATGCATGAAACTGGATATTTTTTCAGTATAGTAGACACAAAATACAAAAGAATGAAGCAAGAGAACTAATGCTCCTGTAGACATAAATTAAAAGAAGAAAAATCCTCTCTCAACCTTCTATGACTAATTCAATTAGTTCTGAAAAATTGATAATGAAAGTATGTTAATATGTTTACCTCTAATTTCTACACTACATTTTGCTATCTTTGGGGATTTCTTTGCTTTTGAGACAACTTTTTGAGTTGATATTTTCTCCCTTTCTTTGCTTTTCCTTTTTTCTTTCTGCTGTCCCATTCATAGATTTCTTTCTACAAAGATTGTTTCTGAACTGAGAGTACAAGAACTTCAATACTAATAATAACAGTTACAATATTTAAAAGAGGACACTACTTTTGTGAGGGGAAAACCTCCAAAATCAAAAGCCACATTAAATTTTACCTTCTTTCTTTTTAAGTTGATCTGAGAAGCCAGACGGCAGATTTTTATGGATTTTTTCTACTTGTTTGCTTAGGAGATCCGAACATTGCTCAGTCTCACTATTTATCAATTAATCTAGCATGCAGCCTCAAAGGAGAAAGGTCGACTTGCATTAAAAATTCATCCATCAAAAATTCATCAAAGACTTCAGCATTTTAACTTGTGAACCTTTGAACACCTACATACTTGTCAGATCTGTGGTCATAGTTAACTGGAATCTATAGTTACCACACTGCCTGTACTTGCTCTGACACGAGCTGCATGAAGAGACTTTCAGGTGAAGGTGCAGTACATAACCAAGTGAGGCAGACTGCTTCCTCAAACTGCTCTTTTCATCAGACAAAGGAAATCTAACATCTGACTAAGTTCAAAGTCAGTAAAATCAGACCCTTTCAATGACCAAACGCTTTTCAGGGGAGCTTATTTTTTTCCCCACCATAAAAAATCACCATTCTTACAGGCAAGAATTTGCCAAAAAGGTAAATTAACCATTATCTGATACTATCATCAATGGCCTAGACCACAAATTAAAGCCATTTATTGCTGTCTAAGAAAAAATAATGTTTTGAGACTTTCTTTAATGTGTGAAGAAAGCTGTATAGTATATGCTGGAAGTTAAAGCTGGAACCTTCAAGTTCAAGGTAAAAACTCTGCTGCTTAACTAATGCACTGCTCATAGCTGTCATCATTAATTTATGTTAGCCTCTGTAAACATCAAGAGTATAATAGGCCAATTTCACAACTAAATATAGATGCACATTTTGCCCTTATATAAATGGCAGATTGCTGCTGTAGATCATCACTGCAGCAACACGTCAGTAAAGATGCACTGTTTGATGGTCTGATGCTCACACAATATATAAAACCAGTTGTAATGGTTGTTTGGAAGCAAAGTGTAACATAGCAGCAAAATTTCATTTGTTCCACAAACTCAGGATATATTAAGCTTGGCTGACAAAGACTGTTTGATGTGCTAAATCAGTTTGACCTTCATTTTTGCTTTATATTTCTCATTTAACACATGAAATGACCATTATTTTTTCACCGTATAGGAAAATATCACAGAACTGATTTCTATTAAGACCTTTCTTTTCCTTGTAGAAAGAAAAAAATACATTTGGCCAAAAGTGCTTTAGCAATTATTGCAAAACTTATAAAAAATAATACCTATTAAGCCCAGCTTTTTATTATATCAATAAGACTTGAGGTTGGTTTTTAGGAATTGTGGTTTCAGAGAAGAGGATCCTTTTATTTTAAACATGTAAATGTGGTTCAAGGAAAAGGTTTGTGTATGCTTGAACTAATCATTAAACTGAATGTTTTATCACCAGTACATACCTCTGTTGAACCGTATAAATAACAGGATTTAGTTCCAAAGTGAGTCATTAAAACATAATAATAGGAACATGGCAGGTTTTTAAGGATTACAGACTGCATCAATCCCGCACAATCTTTTAAAACTAATGTACACCTTGATACAGAATCCATTAAGTGAGCTGTGATACACTAGTTTAAATCCAAATTCTACAACTAGAACACTACTGTTTCGGTCTTTTTTTTCTTCCTGTGTTGAACTAAGCAATTGCCACCCTCCTGATAATAGAGAAACCGCAGTTTTATCAAGCAATTTTGCAGCACCCAATAAACAGCACTTTACCTTGGAGCAACTTGTACATTTCACACCTTAAATTTCTATTTACCAAATCAGCTAATCACTTCACAATTGAACTTCTCAGAACAAAAAATTATCAATTAAAGTGGTTGAAACTCCTGCAAATTATCATTTAGGAATGAAGTAATTGCTTTCATCAGGGCAGAAAAGCCCGCCAGAACAGAAATGTCACTTCAGATTAGTGTTCTCACTCCTGAAGCTATGGATGACACAGCTGATATAAGACTAAATGCCAAGACCAATCAATTGCTTTTGTGGCTCTGTTCTGAGCTGCTGTAAAAGGGGCCATTTTCTAGGATCTACTCTTCATTATAGTAAATGCTATCTCCTTGGTAACATAATTCCATTTCTCATAAATTCCGTCTGAGAGCATTGTCCTAACAATGGATGTTTGTGGAAAAGAATGCTGTTGGTTTAATGCAAAGAAATTAAGTGTGAACGGCTGTCAAAGTACTATAGTTTGATTGTTCTTAAACATAAATTGAAGTCTTTACATTAAAAACAGAATACTTTGGCGGAAATGAATGTTCTGAACTAGTGTGATATATTGCATTTGGAAGTGATGTATTTCTGATTGAGAGTTTAGACTCATTTTTGAATACCTATGTTCTGTCTATAGTGGGCACACTTATCCCAGGCAGAGATTTGTCAGTTTAAGAGAGAGTAGATAAACACTCCACTTATTTCACACAGTGCAGTTAGGAAATGTGAAACTGCGTAAGAAAACATGGTCTCATTATCATATGACATGCTATTTGTTAGCAGACTCATCTGTGTATAAAAGCTTTCTTTGAACTGAGCCCTTACTGGAAATATCTGTATTTCAATTTGTACTGTTCAGCTTCCTAAAATACTTAGAATCTGAGTTATGGTCTCCAATTAAAAGGATATCTGAGAAGCTAATTTGGTGGAACAGCAGCAATTTCCTGCACTGCTCTCCTCATGACTGAAGTTTGGAAACAAATTCAAGATTACACATTTTCGTTCAAAACAGGATGAAAAGTATTCCTCCCTCAATGAGCATAAGCAATTCCAATTAACAACAAGAAGACTTATGTGACAGGAGAATATATTACCGC
Source organism: Aphelocoma coerulescens (assembly GCF_041296385.1). NCBI lineage: Eukaryota > Metazoa > Chordata > Aves > Passeriformes > Corvidae > Aphelocoma > Aphelocoma coerulescens. The sequence goes on along the minus strand of NC_091019.1, from coordinate 41,250,265 downwards.
ATATGTAAAGAAGCAATTTATTCAGCATTAAGACGAAAAGTGCGATTTTATTATAGTATTTCTATGGGTAACCAAAGAGCGAGCACAGGTAACACTGCTGCCAGATTGTGACTGTAGTCCTGAATGATGGCAATCACATTAACACATGAAAAACTGCACCCATTAGGTGATGTGGGGAAAACAAGAGGGCAAGAGAGACACAGTGTCATGGTGTGTCACATCTGTGTGCTTAAAGTAAACATAATACTTTCAGCTGCAAAGCTTCAGTCCAGGTTCCATACATATGCTATTTCATATGCCACACTAGCAATGCTACATAGCATCCTGCACTTTAAATATGAGCTTTACATTTTGGCCTAACTATAAGCTACTACCTAAATAACTCTCTCTGAAGTGAACAAAAGCTATCCAAATTTCTGATCATGCTGCTTTAGTGAGTATTGTCTTTAAGAAGGAACACTTCAGGTTAGGAGTTTTTTATCTGGTTCTGATTTAATAGCTGTTATTTTCCTCACCTGTGTTAGACCTATTGCAGAAACTTTTGCTGAACATTTATATCAGCTATAGCCATTATTTTCCACAGCATTATTTTACCAGTGGTAGCTCTGAAATAAACAGGTACACAGGTGAAAACATTTTTGTTTTGTTTTTTTTTTTATAAAAGTTGTGTTTGCACCAAGTAGTTTATCTATACCGTTAACTTTTACTACTGCCAAAAGGCCTAAGAGCACAATGTTGCCTTCGGGCAACTCAAGTTTGCTCTTTAGAGATGACCTAAATAGGGATTTTGTTAGAGTTGGCTGTGCTCTCTGTAACTATCCGCTTCAATTTAGTTCCCAGAGCCAGGAAAAAAAGGCAAGAATTCCAACCTCTCTCTTTCACTGCAGCCACATAAATAATCTCTTGGTGTGTTCTCAATTACTCCAATACTAAGACCCTTTCTGAAGAAAATAACATTCTTTATCTCCTTAGCCACTCTTACAATATCATCCTCATCATCTCCTAATTCTCTCCTTCCCATCTAAAAGTTATGTGAACAATGATAAGTCTATGCAGAACACACACAAGTTGTAGTTTTGAACCCTCCTCATGGGAGTCTTTGCAAGGCTTTATGTGAAGGGTTGAAGGGATATAGGAGACACCGGCACTGCAGTCCAAAGGAGCTGTTCTAGTTCAGAGCCACAGCTGAGCTATCTTAAAGCTGACAAAATAAAACTTCAACAGGACAAACAGTGAGCTACAGGACCACTGCCAGCCTTGATCCCTGCATGTTTTTTGCTGCCTGTGATGAAACCTGTACTGACAGAGATCATATTGTCATTGATACTCAAGCTACCCAGTTCTAAAATATCTCCAAGCACATCTTAAAAAAACCATAAAAATACAAACACATGCAACAACAGGCCTGGATGGTGGTAGAGCTACCTTCGTTGGATGCTCAAAACCAAGTAATGAATGCACAATTTTTATTCTGTAGTCTTAGGAAGACCCTGGTGCCTTCAGAAGCTCACTGGTGGATTTATTCAAGCTTGTTTTCCCAGAAGCATGAGATCCACTCTCCAAGGTGCATTGCTAGCTGCTGAACCATTGACTCAGTAGAGTATGAATGAACTTCAAGGCCTTTCACTTTTACCCCCTTTAGCAGTTTAGTGTAAATTAGCATCAGTAGAGCACAAGACAGCAAGATTTTCACACACAGACATTTCTTCTACCTATACTACCAGTAAATTAACTTTTATTACTGCTTACATATTCCAGGATGGGCTACAGCCTTCACTGACTTCCCTTGAAGAGGGACTATATTTACTTTCCATTTAATGCTCTGGGACCTGGAAAAACTCTAAGTGCCACATACACTGGTGAAGGGCAGCAAGTCATTTGAAAAAAGATAGTGCTAGTTTTTCAGCAGTTTCAATATACTGGGATAAGAATGAAACCCACATTGCTTGCAGAAGAACTTCCTCCTTGTTCCCTTTACAGATACCAGTACTGGCCACACATATTATTTGGCTTAAGTGTTTCCTGAAGTGCCAAGAAGAGTCTGCTGTCAAAGGTTATGCCCTCATCCCAGGGAGTGCGTCATGCAGTGGTAACTGCTGTGCTGGAGGTATGTCCCCTATGTATTTTCATTTTCAGGTACTTGCAGCAGACCCAACATTTAATTTCTAAATAAAGTTTTCAGATATGGTACAGCAAAAACCAATTCTCCTCAGAAACCACTTTAATTAGTCAGAGTAGACCTGCTGCCACATGGATTTTTTAACCAAAGTAGTGATATTCCAAAACCTTTCCTTAAAACACACTCATCATCAATTACAACCCTAGAACTGTAAAAAATAACACTTAGACAAATGCCTCAGAGTTTTAACAGTTGACATAAATCTCATGCTCTAAGTAATTCTTATCTTCTTTAACAATATTCAACTACCAGCAAGATTAACAATATCCTAAATCCATCAGACTGCATCAAAGGCATTAAAATTATCAGGGCTCTGAAATACTGTCCAGCAGCTGCTATGGCTACTCCTCAACCTAGTAGTAAAAGTCCTTGCTAAAACAATTCCTCAAAAAGGGCCAACCAGTCACAGAGATGAGAAATGTGAGTGTCATCAAACCACAAAACAAAGTACAATGCAGAGGCAAGGGCCCCTTCTGAAAAGCTCCTTGCCTTTAGTGACCTCTTAATTACCCAGCAGGTAAAGTGCCTTCCTGCAAAGTCTTACAGGTCTAGATCAGAGAGGAATATCATGATTATCTAGGAATCATCTTCAACATGAGGCAGGCCATATAGCATTACCGTGTAAATCTGGTTTCTTTTGCAAAAGTATCAATCCTAATCTGGAAACTCCAAGATGTAAAGAATTTCTATTGCTAAGCAGCTGCACTGTTTAAATTAGCCTCACCATTAACATTTTGTGGCTTTTTTTCCAATTTCAACTTTGCTGAGTTCAGCTTTCAGTCACTGAATCTTGCAATTCTTTTGTCCACTAAACAAAAGGAACTCCAAATATCTGCTATCTTCTTCCTGCCTGGGTAATTATGGTCCACGATCAAGTCACCCTCTTAACCTTCTCTTTGACAAGATACTCGATTGATTAAATAAATTCAGCCATTGTATGTTTTCCAGCACTCATTTTAGAAGTCTCTTTTTTTCAACATAAAAACAACTAAAAGATTTCAGCACTGAAAGCAGCAGCATCAATCACCATTTCCATGTTCAATACTTCAACTGATACATTTAACGATTATTTTACTCCATATCTGAAACACCATTATACTGGGCTACAGTGTTCTACTAGTACTCCTAAGAAAACTTAAATCCTTCAATTTAGGGTACACAGAAGAAAGAGACACTGAGACACAGCTTTGAACTACGTCGTCAGTTATGCATTTCTCCCTGTGTTAGTCTTGGCCAGTCATGGTTTTTATGTTGCAGAAATGGAAACAGATCTGATAAGTTCCATAAGCTATAGAGCATGTAAAATGAGAGAAAAATACTAATCCATTCATGTGAGAAACCAACATATTTTCTCTCAGGCATGTAGAATTTTCTTAGCCAAATCTAGACTGAGCTTCTGCAATCATTTCTGTATTTTATTTTTGAGGGACAAAGGAATCACAAGAAGACAAGTATTTCTTTTACACCACCTCAGAATTTTTGGTGTAAAATGAGTTGGGTTAAAATGGCTGAACTCAGAAACAAGAAGAAACATTCTGCAAAATGATGCATTCTTGAGATAATCCCCAAAAGTCACTATTCACAGAGATGTTCAAGACAATTAAGGTATGATTTTCAGAACCACACAATTCTGACAAACCCTGATCCTAGTGAAAAGATGCACCAAGTGCTGTGTTTGAAAATACCACCTTGCTGTATTTAAAAACCTGCCCTCACTGGGATAACATCCGTCAGATAAACTAGAAATACTTCGGAGTCAAGAGGAAATTTACACTGATAAACACTGCAAGTTAATCTTGGATCTTACCTGTTGATAGATCACAAGCTCATTGGAAGAGGAAAGGGGTGCAGTGACTGCTAGACTGCTAGTAATAGCTACTGAGTGATGCTTAAAACCAGCAATTGCTTAAGGTTTGTGGGTGGGGGTTTAGCTACAGAAAAGAATGAAGAAAAGAAGCAACGATCACAAAGAGCTATTATACCTGACAGACTCTACACAAGACAGATGAAATGTGAGCTTCAGTATTCAAAAGAGAAAGGATACAATCATATGTCTGGTTAACTTACAGGAAATAGTTCCAGAGACAATTTTATACTAACTACAGTGATTTGAGCAATTTTTAAAAATAATACCAACCAATTTCTCTCCATTATACTCTGCTGGCAGAAAATAAAACATTTTTCTTTTAAATGATTGCCTCTGGTTTTGTTAAATCATGCAGCCTGTCAACATGTGGTCACCAGTTTTACATGATCTTTCTGCCTCTCTGGAAAAGAACGAATTTGCAGCCTGATTCATGATATAAATAAATAATTGGCATCAGTTAAAGCTGTTGCTATTACTACAAAAAAAAGAAAAAGAAAAAAGAAGACAGAAAAGCAACTATAATATTGTAATATGAAAAAAACTCTAAGTCGAAATGATTCATTTAAATTCAAATATGACAGGGTTTTTGTTTTTCTTAAATAATATGTCTGGCAATTCCTGCTATTGAAGAATTAAGAGAAAAAAAAAATGAAGTAGAGTCTAATTCTGTCACCAGATGTGCCAGCCCAACTTCATTGATTTCAAAGGACAACATGGACCCTTAGTGCTAAGCGATTTCATAAGAGTAAATATTTGAAAAACAGAATGAGAAAAAAAAATGTAGAATCCTTCTTTTGGTACACAGTTGTTTCAGGAGGCTCACAGCAGCTGAACAAATTAAATCGCCAACCTTATGCTGTCAAGTGGGAATCATGTTCTAATAATCCTATAACTGTTTGATTGGGATACATGCTCATCTCAACAACGTGACTAAATGGAAAAATGAATGCAGAACAAAATACAGAAAGATGAAACACATTCAATTTTACTTTGCTAAAGTTATGTTGAATTAACCTTTATGAGATGCTTTGTTTTCATTCAGAGAATTTGACTGTTTAGTAGTCTTTTCAAACCTGGGTTTTCAGATTTGCCTTCTTTTCTGAACTCCCTTGTAAAATGGTTATAGTATACTTCACAATATCCTTTCATCTCTTCTTAGGGATGAAGAGATACACTGAGTCAATCTTTATAATTAAATCATTACTGTTGTCAACAGCGGTTGCTGTGATTTCAGCTTATAGAGCTATTATTTGTATTCTTAGGAATGCCTGCTTCAAAATCACAAGACAGGAAAAATCATGCTCTTAAGAGCAAGGCAGAAAAAGCAGCTGAAGTGTTCCCCATAACGCAGAAGGAGTCAATGTATCTGTGTGATGTCTAATGCCTTCCAGGCACTTGAAGACTCCACTGAGCAACAGGGTTTACTATAGCTTTAATAAGGTGCAAATGCTAATTCCCACACTGCTAGCCTACTGACAGATACTACTGACATGACAAAATGGGATCTTGACTATTGTGGTTATATGACCTGTGGCAAGGGCTGGTAAAGATATGCCCATGTGTACTGATCCCCCCCAGTTGCGATTGTCCCCTGTAGAGAAATCAGAGAACAGGAGTCTCATAATTGCCTCTAGCATCCCTGAAAAGTGACAGCCACAAACAGACCAAAACCAGTGCCAGAAATCTGGCTGAATATAAGAAACTCTTTCTACCAAGTAGTTTTTAACTGAAATGCCAAAACCACTAAACAGTTTTAAAGTGTTTTATTAATGACCAGTATAAAAGAAGGTATTAGCCTGATATGCAAGAAGAATAAATGTTAGGAGAACATTTGGGCAGTAAAAAGTGATGACTGTATGACAGTAACAGAATGAGATAAACCCGGGTAGAAGTTGGATTTTCTGGTTACTTCAAGATTTGTTTAGACTTACAGCCTCTGAAAACTAAGAATTCTTGTGCCAATTTTAAAAGTCTTATTTAAATTATTTTATGATTTCAGTTTACATTAAAATCTCAAACAAAATAGCATGGATGCTTTGTGTGGCCATCTGCTACTTTCATCAAGTGTCTGTAGTGACGAAAATGAGGATTCTAGTAGTTTTACTGTGGAGATAATTGAAGCCTTTCTAAGAATAATTTCTATTCAGTCCTTTAGAGCCAAATTTTGTCCTTGGATCTGCACTCTATCTTGTAATATTGGAACGTGGTTCTTGTTTGAGCAGTTAATATCAGCCTCTGAGTATAAAATACGCGATACTAGTATTCTTTCATTCTTTTGCATAGATGATATAGTCTGTATTACATATTTTGGCAGATGCTTTTGCTGAGCACAGTTTTATATTTAAATTATGCAAATAATGCCAATAGGAAAAGCTGTTTGTTGGTGATCTGAGCTTCTAATTTCAGTCCTACTACTTATTTCTAATATAATCAAGAGCCAAGCACTAACTTGACTGGTAGATTCACAATATTAACCTGCCAGACAAACTTGTCATATTTAGTTTATGTAATGCATTTTCAAATCCTCACAGATACCAAACCAACCAAAAAGTTTAGACATAACAGTAATCCATTAAATTCAATGAGATTATATGTGGATCTTGTAAATAAATCAGACTTTATGATTCAGGCTCATGTAGGCAAGTCCTGCTTGTGTGTTAGGTGACACTGAACTCTGGTATACCTAAACAGCAGTTCTGAAAACTATTTTTATATCTATAAAAATGCTGTGTACTTGTTGAATTGGAGATGTAATCCCTGTACCAAATACTTTTAAAACCTAAGCATTTGAATCAGCCTCATTGCTATGGGATGCTGCCTCCCACTGCTTTTACTGCAGCTGCCAGAGCAATGCTCATATGAGCTGGGAACATTCCAAAAAGCTGCTTCCCTTTCTTTGCTACAACTGCTTATCAGCTTTCTAACTGGCCCAGTATCACAGCACATCATACCCTATCATGACACAGAAAACAGTTGCTGTTCAGTTTGTCTCTCAGTAAATCTAAGGAAATCTGAGCTGACCTTGTCTAAGGGAGCACTTCCTCAAGGATGTTCTCTTTCCCCCAACATGGTTAAAATAGACAAAGAAAAGAGAAAAATTAAAGAAAAGGGAAAAATAAAAAGAAAGGGGAAAAAAGGGAAGAAAAAAAAAAAAGAAGGAAAATCTGAGAAAAGAAAGTTTATTTAGCTTTCCTGTTAGAGACTGAAAGACAAGTGAGGGGTTAGCCCTGGTATCCACATCACCATAAGCCAACTGCGAGTTGCTGGTGCGTAGTGAACTCCCATCAGTCTCAGAATACAGGACACACAGAAACACACACATTAGGGATGAGGTGTAAGAACTAGCTCTACTTATATTAGCTGGTGAACTCTCCTTACAACACTTGGGGAGTGTGGATATAATTTTTTTTTCTCCTGAAAAAGAACAAAAGCAGATTGAACAGATCTAGGAACCTGTTTCAAAGAACAGACCCCCCTTGACTTCTCTGAAACATGTTTGGCCCCTCCCCTGAAACAGCTAGACACCCATTAATATAGATATTATTTCATATACTGCCAAAAATATTATATATTTGGGAGCTGTATACTGGAATAAATAACAAGATCCTAGCTACACAAGCACATTAAACTGGCATAGACTAGCATTACAGCTGAAAGAAATCGCTTTCCTCTCAACACTGGTACTGGTATTCCCACTCTGCACCATCATGTGCCTTGGGAATAGATAAGGTTAAAATTACTATGATATTTTTACTGGATTAGTTTACAGGTTCCTTAAATCACTTTATCACATGGACGTGTAAGTGCCCATATAAGCAGGGTGGCACAGAACGACTGAGAACACATCTCTAAGCACTACCAGCTTACCATATTCATGAAGGAAAGGCGATGATAGGAGCAAGACTACATAGTCAGCTGAAGCTGTCAGAACAATAAGGGTTGCCAGAATGAAACTGCCCACTTGGAATCTGGCCATTCCTTTAGAAATGCTTACTTAGAAGTATGAAAAGTGCTAAACATTAATAAACACTGCCAGTCAATATCTTAAATTCTCTCTCGGCATCATCGGCAACCTAAGGCTGTGTGGGGGCACTGGTTTGTTTTGGACTTTGGTGGAACTCAACCATATAATGAAACCACAGACACAGAAGAAAATAGATTTCAATATAATTGACAGCATATGTTTCTATATCTCTATTCAGTAGCTGATAGAAATAAATAATACACAGTGTGCCAGTGATAACCACGGCAAATACGTCAGCCAACTTCCTGAACTGCATTCTAATGGGATCTTACAACAGATCTATGCCAGGTTCCTCAGGGCCTCTGTTCACTTGATTTCTTTCTCTTCATAGCAGTTTGTAAAAATGCAGCATAATTCATTAATTTATTCTGTTTTCCAGGTTCAAAAACAGTTTGTTGCTCTAAAAGCTTTTTTCATAACCTGCTAATCTAACTTTTCTGGCTCAAAAACCTTTGCTTTTGTTTCTTAAAATACACAGCAATGTCTCTGAATTAAACTAAAGTTTGACTAATATCAAATCCTGGTTAAAAAACAGCTAGATTTTGCCTGAAATAACATTTTCATATGAGGCTGTTCAGATGTGTAGTGAACTGGGATTGCCTGGTCTTATGAACTGTTTACATATCCTTAAGCCATCAGAAGTCCTGATAGTAAAACCAGCTTTTTATCACATTTTGTGACACTGTACCCTGCTAGGCGAATTGTGGCGGCTTAAATTAATAAAAGCATTATTTTAATCCACGCATTCTAGTGCATTTTTTATTTTGTGATAAAATATAATAAACTTCATTTTAACATTTAACAGTAATTTATAGTGAGTGCTATCTAACTATTTTATAATAGCAGCTGCAGTTATGATTTCCTATACTTCTTCACAATTTAGTGACTCCACTAACTTCACACATACTATTCTGGGTCTTGCCAGAGTTATGTTAGAATCCATCTCTATGCAACTTAAGTAAAATTTAAGCACAAATGGTGAAAGTTCAGCATCAACTCCCCTGTGCAGAGCTTGTCTTGTGGCATGTTCTGCTCTGCACATACTGGGTGACTATTGCCATTAGATGCCTAAAACCCAGCTGGGGATTGTCAAAACATCTGCTTCCCTGCAGTACTCAATTTCTTCTAAATGTGCACACCTCTGAGTGAAGCACATCCAGAAATAAACAGTGATTTTCCCTTTAAAGCATGGAACTCTACAACCAAGATTATTTCAAAAGCTTAGTTCACAAGAAAATACACAAATGAATTGTTCCTCATCCCTCTCCGATCTCCCCTCAAACTTACTGAAATCAGAATTTTTTCTTCTTCTGTCTGAATTACACAGTTACATCTGACTAAAAGTGATTTACCAGAGAACAATGTCAGCCCTTTTACCACCTTTTTCTTTTTTTTCTCTCTTTTTGTTCTTTTTTTCTTTTTTCTGGGGCAGAGGAGGGTAGGGGAAGGCAAGTGGTGTCTTTTACATACAAACCAAAGCAAACACTTATTTTAACCACCCAGCCCAGATATTGAAAATACAAGCAGAAAAAAACACAGCTTTTTGGACTTGAGGAAAGAAAGATGTAATTAACCTCTATTATTTAGCTCTCTACCTACACATGTAGATCCCCTCCCTCTGTCAGAGTTATGTATCAAGGTGTTAGCAAGTGTCTCTTCTATACATTTAGCAGCCCTCACACATAATAGGAGAATCCCTTCCTATGGACCATCGAGTACTCCAACACTCAGGAGACACAAGTTCACTCAGCAGACAAGGAATATTCTTCACTATCCTCATTTTAGTGTCTTTTACTCCCTTTCTCTCAAAACAAATGCATTCTCTGCAAGACATATTCTTCATTACAAATGATCATTTTCAGGGTAACTGGCTTCAGTCAGAGTGCCTTTCTAAGAGCACTCACTAACTGTCTTGGCTGATTTCATTTCCCTGGAATGGATCCCACCCTCTCCATTCACCTCCTGCTCCTCTGTGACCTCTGATGTTACCTTCAGTCTTCAGTCTGGGTGGGAAGGTGCATTGCTCCCAGAGATCCTGTCTTCATAGACAGCATCTACATTTTCTGCAGAGTGCTACACACGATCATACACACAGATTGGGCTCTACTCTCTTGTATTTTGGGTTCCCATAAAGTTTGAGTTACATATATTTGGGCGTTTCCGTGGATATATCCTGCTTTTCTGTTCTCAATTTCCCTGCTGGACTTTGGATAATGAGGTGGGATATCTGACCTTGTAAGACTTTCAAACAGGGTGAATGGAGAGAAATCTCATGAAAAGGACTTGACTATCTTTGGCAGCAAGGGGTGGAGATTAAGGTCAGTTGGGAGGGTAAGCAAGCTCAGACATCTCAGAAAAGATGCTCCTCTGCCTCAACAAGGGCATATCTCTCTGCTTTTTGCCCTCCATGTCTTTGCTCCATTTGATTGTTGGCTCAAGCAGCCTGATACACTCCAACCCTTCATGCTCCTGGACAGCACAGAGAAGCTCAGAGGTGAGAAAGGAGGACAATGGACCCAAGTCATCTGAGAGGTTGTAGGCACAGATCAGATGACAAAACAACATACACGATGTCGTGGGAGGCATCCTCTGCAGACCAGCAGACCAAGAAAAGGAAGTAGATGAAGCTTGTTTTAAAGAGTTCAAGGAAGCTTCATAATCACAGCCCTCATATTAATTTATAAGGTCATGGAGTAAATCCTTCCCAAAGCCACTTTCAAGCAGATAAAAGAATAGATGTGACAGGGAGTAGCAAGCATGAATTAGCAAGGGCAAAGAATACCTAACTCACTCAATGGCCTCCTTGTTGTTTAAGATTACCTTGACTTTACAAACATCAGTAGTCTTTCAGTCAGTCCTTCTAGCCAAACTAGTGAGGTATACACTTGAAGAGTGCTCAATAAGGTGGGTGGAAAGCTGTACTTAAAAGGTTGTGATCAGTGGTAGAAAGTTTAATTAGCAACTGGTGTCCTTCAGAGATTAATATTGAAGCCAATACCTATTAATGTCTTCTTTAAAGACCTGGATGATAGGATGAGGTGCATTCTCAGCAAGTTCCTAAAAATATCAGATTGGGAGAGCACTAATAGAGGCATCCCCCATGTCCTTACCTTCCTCCCCTACAGGTTTGTCAGTTTAATGGATTTTCCCACAATCCTGAGATACTGAACTGACCTTTGCAGGGGGGCAGCTGCATAATCAGACAGATGCTTTTGCCCCTTTACTGTCTGTTATCCAGGGGGTTGGAATAGATGATCTTTGAATGTCCCTTCCAACCCAAAGCATACAGTGCAATTCCACACAGAGGCAAAATTTAACCATGGCTCCCTGTAATTTTTTTCTCATCTTGAGAACAGTAGCATTCAGGAAAAAAAGCCAATATGTATCTCTGCTCCACCTTGCCACTGCTTTCAAAGGCTCTGTGATTTGCATGACTCTCCCTTACCCTGTGAAGGGCTGTCTGCTGTAAGTCTACAGCGAAGGGAGAGGCGAAAATCTTGTCACCCCATTTAGATTAATCCTTCTCACCTCCTAACCTTGGATTAGGGGCATCCCCTTCCCTCATTACTAGCACTTTAAATTAAGAAGAGATAAGGCAAGAGATAAGACATCTTAGAATATGCCATTGTCATAAAAAACGAATACAGTAACTATAAAATCAAGCAATAGTTAGTGATTTTGTGAATAGTATATTTTCCATTCTTTCACAATACATGATTAGTAGTGATAATTTCAGAGCTCCAATTCGCCACTAATTCAAAAGCTACATTTTACGACAGTAAAAAGCAGAGGCCATATGAGTAAGCTTTGCAGATGGTCCAGAAAAGTTATTTAATTCTTCATCAGCTAGTAATAAACAGCTGCGTTCTTGTGTCTTTTCTGCTTTTGTTTTATGTGTCACAATGTATAAGCTTATTTCTTGAAAAACTGAGAACATACAGAATATTCAAAATACATTGTACTGAAAATGTTATTTAATTGGAGATAATTCAAAATGGGAAAAGAAGATGCACAAAACATATGAAAGACTAGAGACCATATAAAAAATCAAAAGAATTTGTAGTCTTTCTTACAGCTCAGTTTCTCACTACTTGAATGAAAAAATAAGAATAGATTTAAAAGAAAAGAAAAAGGGAAAAAAGAAAGTTTCTGTATTCAGTCCAACCTGAATTCTAACATGGTCACTTTGATCACATTTAACAGATGTTCTTTAATTTATTTTATAGACATCCCCAAATCAGCACTTTGCAAAAAAAATCAAACCAAAACAAAACAAGCCCCTCCCCACCCACTACCAAAACTACATCATAAGAACCTAAGGGTGGATATACTTAAAGAGTTTAAAACATTTTACTATTAGGTCTATAATAGGGTTCTTTTCCCTCCCTGCCCCAATACCCTGGGTAAGTGTAACTTGGCCTACACCGGTAAAAATTACATTTCATTTGTTCCCAAAACAGAATAAGCCACTAGACCTTTGCTCTGGTCCTCTTCCATTTTCTTTCCAGTTTTGCTGCCATACAGGTACTAGCAAGGGCTGTGATTAGTTTGTTTGGGATTTTTTCCACACTTCTCGTGCATACATTTATTTCAACAGCAGATACACCAGCAAATTTTGGTTGCTTAAAATGTGTCCAGCCACATGTCTGACACCACTTCATTCCTCTTCTTTCATTTCAAAGTAATAACTTTTTTCCTCAAATACAAAAGTATAATTTAGTAAAATAGTCACAAAATCAATAACAACGGTCATGGAGACATATCAAACACTAATTTAGAATATTATAAACTATGCATACATAACATTTTATTATCTGAAAAATATAAAGTGAGTTTCTAAAATCATTCACTTCTACAGATCTCCAAAGCATGCATTTGCAACTACTGCTTGATGAAATACGAAAAGACAGGAAAAAATGTATGCAAGGTACTTAGCAGTGTGACTTTTTAAAAAATATTCGTCAAGTTAAGATTTCAATTCTGTGCAGTTGCCACCATTACTAAAATGTGTAAGTATTTCTATTCACCTGCAAATCCGCATTTTTGGCTAGTTAACCAGCAGTTGAATTCACAGCTGCCATTTAGGCAAACAATTACCTAATCTGCATGATAACTGCTGAAGTTTAAACATTTAGAACTAGAGGGTACATTTCACCATTGCTATAAAGAATTACATGTTCGGATTCTTGACTATTCACATTTTTAATGCAACTGGGCTTGTTTTTCTCCTCCTTAACTGAAAAGACACCTCTTTGATTCTGAATTATTTCAGTGAACTGGATTCTAACTAAACAGAGAATCTAATTGCATTGAATTTTACCATATCCTATTTCCATTTTCATAGGACTGAAAAGTTTAGGATCTTATTCTACCTTTGATTCTTTGCTACTATTTTGTAAAACAAGGCTCCTCAGAAAATAAAGCAAAATAATTCATTTGCAAAATAACTGAAACTTCAATCTTTCAAAGATTTTTTGTTTGGGTGGAAGAAAAACTGATTGATTATTCTCATCTTGATATGCATAGATGCAAAGTGTGTCTTTTTCCCTGGAGCATGCATTGGCACCTGAAGCAGAACATGTGGAGGCAACAGCTTTTCAGGCATCAGAAATGACAGAAGCAGGAGCACAGGTAGACTCTTTGGATACAGTTCTTTGACCCATATTCAATTAAGCCACACAGTTCCTGTGCTTTACTCAACATTAGAAGCTGAACAATAACTACACTAGAGTTCACAACACAGTCTTACGCAGTTTCTTCCCTTTAGAAAAGTGTTAGAAAAAGACCATTTTCACATTTACAGAAAATTGTAACAAGGCACTGCCTTCCAAATAATCCACCAGGGCTTTGTCTCCGCAGCAAGCAGAGGTGTGAATGTGCGAGTGCAGGCAGACCAAAGCTGGATGTGGTATGAATGATGGTAAAGCTCTGTATTACTGGTCCCCAGGCGCGCTGCAGAGAGGCAGCCAGCAGGCTATTTGCATATTTGGGCACTTAGCATGCACTGAAATCCGTGTTGCTACAGCCTGACTATTTTTGGTTGAAGCTACACTGGGTATGCCTATGGATGCTACAGTCACACCTGTAACAGCAGAGTACAAGTCACCTAGGAAATAGTTTTATTCTTTAGGCAACCATTTACTGGCAACACATGCATGCAAGCCTGTGTATTCGCATACGCGTGCACATATACATGCACGCTTTCCTACACGTACACACATACGTGCACACTTTCCTACACATACACACACGTAACAGGTCTCTTTGCTTTCAATTTAGAAAGGAAAGAAAACAACACTGGATTATTTAATTTTGCAGAGAAGTCTTAGGGACCACTTTCAATGCTCACTTGCTGCAAGTCATTTGAAAAATGACGATGCACACAGCATACATGGGTGTATGATAAAGCAACTCAAATGGAGAAAGTGATGGTGACACCACCTGCCCACAGCCATTTCTATCACTACCAGATGCTCAGACTACAGAATCTTTAGGTGTCAAAATATATTTATATCATTCAGTGCTTGAATGATTTCTGCCAAGAATTCAAAGACTAGTTTTTCCACTTATGTCAGTAGGCTTTGATTAAAGTCCACAATGGGGTTGAGAGGATGTGATCTCTACAAGCTGTCTGTAGAAAATAATACTACACAAACAATGTGTACACATAAGTGCCACAAACACACACTACTCAGTGGCACCTATGTGCACCTATCCTGCCACCTCCCTCCCCAAATCATAACCATAGTTTTTGAGTATAATCATCACAGTCTCTGCAAATTCATCTCAAATCTGGTGGACTAATCTTTTGAATGCTACACCTTGTGCAACTGCAAACTTTAGGACACAATTAATCACAATGATTTTTTTTACTATTTACCTAGAAAAGGAAGAAAAATTTCTCCTAAAGGTTTTTAAGAGTTCCAGAAATAAAAGTTCTGAGTCATAGAACACTGGTACAGATTAGATCTATATTAATGTTTCTTAAATTAAAAAAAAAAGAATTGGGTCTTTTATAACACACTGGTAAGTACCAAGCAGTAGTTCCTTTCCAATAATAAGTGTCAAAAATAATGTTGTGTTATACGTAAAATTATAAAGCAAAAAAAAAAATTAAATTTGTGGGCTTCTATCCTCCATTCTGATTCCCTTGAGTGGAGGTTTGCCTGTGGGCTTGATTCCATAGAATGTTTAAATATAGAAATAAATATATAAATAATTATAAGTTAATGAATAGTGTCGCCAAGGTCAGTGAAACTATTTATGTTCAACATTATGTACATGCCTAAAGTGCTTTTCTGGACCACAGCCCATATTAACTTCCGTTTTATACAAAAATATAGTGAATAGTTTAATAAAATAGATGACACCATCTTAAGGGATATTGTGAATCACATCAACGTTCTGCTGGCTTTGATAGATAGCTCTTAATGAATAAATGTACTCTGAGACTTACTGGGATCCTGTGCAGGAGCATTACATTTCAGACACATAATGGGTTGTCAGTGTACAATAATCTGTATAGAATATAGAGGAAATGATCGAGAACCTGGAGCACAACTCAGTATTTCAGTGCCTTTAAGTATTACAACCAGCATAATTCAAGGTGTGCACATGTTTGTAGATCCCTTCAAGAGACACAAACTCCTATTTTGGGGCGTATTTTTGAAAGATATTAAGGAAAGAATAATCAGGTAAAAATTCCCTAAAGAGAAGAGAAACTTAAAATCTTAAAATTCTATGGACAATCTCCAAATTAATCTTTCAAAATTATTACACTGAGATTTGACTCTCTCTCTCTCTCTCTATATATATATATACATATATATATATATATATAATCAATCTAAACCACAAATGTTTCAAGAAATAAAGTCAAAAATAACTTCCAGATTATGCATAACTACTAGCAACACTAAAATAAAACCCCTCTCCCATTTCTTTTAAAGAATATCTTAGGAGACATTCCATCTTTCAGAACTGCTGAACTTGCTACTTTCATTTGAAATCTCAGATATTAAGGATTTGGCTCTTTCAAGTCAAAATGTGTGATTAAATAGGGCTATTTTGTTATTTTTGGTAAGCTGCATTTCACAGAACCTGGCCTGTTAACATCTAATCAGTAATAAAAAAAATACTCTTCAAAAGTGTTTTCCTTTTTCATATTTTTGCTTTTCTGAAGACTCACTTTCCTTCTTTAATTTGCTGTGTGATAAACCATAAAGAAACAATGATTGCTATTTCTTTTTAGAATAATACACAATTGAAAGTCTAAGATTTATAAGTTACATAAAAACCTAAACATTTTCAGAAATCTGACATCATTCTGTTATCATTTTTCTGTGGAACTTTCATTTGTGCCTTCTCTGTACTGAAGCAAAAGTTTCCTCCAGTTAAGTTCCATTCGAAAATAAAAATATTAACACCTGATTATGCTTTGGCAAAAGGAAAATACTTTTCCTTTCATTTTACGGTACAGTAAATGCAGAGAAAGAAAAAACTTGCTCTATATTTCATGACTTTTTTCAAAAAACACCCTTAAAGAAAAAAAAGTAGGGTAGGAAATACTGTTAGAAAATAACATATTTTAAACTCATAGCCTTACAATATTTATTAACTTTGATTTTTCTTACATGTGTTACTACTCTGTTATTGTTCTAAGATTATATGAAAAATAGTAACTGGGAATATAATTGTCAGTAAGAAATGAAGCATTTTCTAAAAACAGCAGAAAGCAAAGGGGAGGAGCCTGCTTAGCCCTTCAATATAGCGGATTTAATAAATGATATGCTGGAAACAAAATTTCCAGACCTGAGCTGTCAGCAGGGGTAAAACTAAATGTTGTCAACTAATTGAAAACAAAAATGGGACAGAAAAGAACAGACAAAATAGCATCAGTTCTGAGAGAAACATCTCAAGAAGTGAAAGAGCAAAGTGTGCCTGGGCAGGGGACAAAAGGAAAATGAGAAGTAGACAAAATAAAAAACAAAAACAAAAAGTAAAGTCCATGCTTTCAAGAAGAAAGAAACCTCAGTAACTGTGTTGAATGTATTAAATACTGCTCAGTGGTGAATGTTCAGTGTTACTCCTCCCTGTATACAGTAACACTAGTTGTCCAAAAATGGTGAGTGAAAGTTTCAGGTTGCATATCACCTTTAAATCGGTTCTAGAAAAGGAAAGCTTCGTTTCTGGGCTTCTCAACACCTGAAGAAAAGCAATGAGAACACTGCTGAAGGCCCAGGCATGGGGAAAGATGAAGTGGGAAAAAAAGCCAACACAGAAAAACTAACAAAAAAACCTGGAAGGGAGAAGAGAAAAAAGAGAAGGATAAAAATAAGAATCAGTGCACCACTGTGAAACAGGATGGGATAGATGTTTGTGACTTTATCATGATGGGTTCTAAAATGACTGTGGGGCTTTTGACCAATAGACAGCCCTCTTGAAAAATCCTCCTCTCTCAGATGCACATCTGAATTTTGCCCAAAAATTATTACTTCAGTACTGAGTGAAGCATTTTAAAATAAGTCCACCTGACTTGTTTGCACAGAACAAACATTCCTATAGATAGGAAAGATTGGGAAAGCTCTTGGAATCCCTTGTGCTTAATCAGTTTGGCAAAGTGACATTTGAAAGAAATAAAATCTGGAACTATTACAGAAGCTTTGAGAATTAGGGTGCTATAATACAGTAAACGATGAAATACTGTGAAACATTTTCTTCAATTATCCATTTAGCACCATCAGAGATGATACTTATGCTATCTCTGCCAAACTAAAAATGAGGGTTGAAAAACACCTGACTTCCATTAATTCATGAAATGAAAAAGAACAAACTGATCAGAGGCTAAAACTACACTAAATATATACAAACTCAATGGCCTCTGAGCATCACTGTTGGTAAAACGATATCCTGTAATTATTTCTCTGAAGTCAGTGTGACACAACAGAGTGCTAAATATTCATTCTTTGGAATAAATATGAATTTAGAACTATTCATCTTTTTTCAAACATCTGACATGCTGCATAAACAGAAAGTATATATGGTTTTTTTAAAGTAAACAATACAATAAGTAAAGTGATTTATTATGCAATTTATCTCTTTCCATCTCTGTGCTGTTCATAATTCAGATCCACACAGGGCAGTTCATATACCATTAATATATCCCAGATGTGTTTGACTTTAAGGTTATGATCATTTTAAATGTTTTAAAATGTGTGCCATTTATCATTAGTGTTATGGTGGTGTCATTCACATTATTATAGTTAAGGTTGTGTCAGCAGTTCTATAAGCCCTTATTTTCAGGGGTTCCGAACTTGGCAGTAAGAAGTGGCTACAGGCTGAAACCTGGCACAAAGCATCCTGGCTTGGGAGCAATTAAATTTCTTTCTCAAAAAGTTAACAAAGTATTTAGTCTTGAAATTCTGCAGAAGAGAAAGAAATGTGTTCATGGTTTTAAGATATTCAGTTCTTCTGGTAGATCTTAGAACATGTTTTGTGCCGAAATAAAGGCAAAAGAATGTCCTGCAAGAGATGAGAGTGCTGGTGGGTTGGAGACTGTAGAGACTAACTACTTATCCTTTTGAGCAGATCAGTTGAGTGTATTTCAAACAATCTAACAAATACAGCAGAGCATCTCAGCAACATCTGCAGCACCTGGAAACTCAACGAGCATACATTTTGCACATAACTTCGTATATCAGAAAGAAGCATTTCCAAAACTAACCTAATAGCAGTCTTGCCACATGACAATATCAGGATAAGCTTCCATTTAAATGGTCCTGTTTTATTTGCAACTTCACTGACCTCCCAGTTCTGACGGTTTATCTTAATTAAACTGAGATTGGAGTCATACAGAATTACTACACCACACAGCTAATATTCAAACAGAAATCCTGACAACCATTTCAAGATCTTTATGCTGCTCTGAAACTGTTTTGAGTAGATACATTCTGTAAGAAACATGTTAGGCTCTTGTAGAAACTGAGTTGGTAGTAGAGGAATGGAGAATACAAAAAACCCTACATGGTAGTGCTGATCTAGCATCTTTCCAATTTGAAGATACAGTTTCCTTCTCTTCCTGCCACAGCACAGAATTTGTTTCTACTGTTTCACAAAAATAATTTATTTATGAGATTGGGAACACTGGTAAATATCCTGTATGTCTGTAGAGTCATCATAAAAATTGTTTTCAGCTGAACACTAAAATTACTAAAATTTATCAGGTCCACAATAAGAAGGGTGGACTACTTCAAAATGTAGTTTATTTATTTCCGTGGCCACTGCAAACTCCCATGCTGTAGAATTTGAGATTCTGTGAGCTGGCATTGTTCAGCCTGGAGAAGAGGATGCTCAGGGGAGACCTTATCATTCTCTACAAGTATCTGACAGGAGGTTGTAGCCAGTTGAGGGTCAGTCTCTTCTCCCAGGAAACTGGTGACAGTAGAATGATGAGAGTAGAGATGATGAGAGAATACAGCGTTAAGCTGCTTCATGGGAAGGTTTAGGTTGGACATCAGGAAGAAGTTTTTCACAGAAAGGGCTATTTGGCATTGGAATGGGCTGTCTGGGGAGGTGATGATGGATTCACAATCCCTGGAGGTGTTAAAAAAAAAACCTGAATGTGGCACTTAACGCCATGGTCTAGTTGACAAGGTGGTATTAGGTCATAGGTTGAACTTGATCTCAAAGTCTTTTCTAACCTAATTGATTTTGTGATTCTACGTCTCACTGCCAGTTCTTAGAAAATTCAGATTCACAAGCTATTGCTTTGGTGGTTTTTATTCTACCAGCTGGGCCATACAGCAAGAGTAGAGCACTTTTCAGGTCCTGCCTTTAGAATCTTCTTTTCCCCAGAAAGCACTCATGTTTTTCCCTTTCCAAACACAGCTCTTGTAAAAACAGAGCTCATGGCCCACTCCCAGAGGAATCACGTGTTTCTTCCCACCAGAATCGACTACTTTGTCTTCCTTTAATTCTCTTACAGATATTCAGCAGATCTCTCCATTCCCAAAGCTCCAGATTTTATTCTTTCCTATCATGATTTTATTTTCTGTTGCCTTTCTACTCACTCTGACACGACTGCTTCCATGTACATCAATAAGAGTCATACCCTGGTGTCTTCACTAAAACTCAACTGCAATGAGGTTATGCCACCTGAAAAGTAAGTTGATAACACCTCGCCACTTCTTGCAGGACCACTACTGTCTCCCTACCTCCGTGACAAAAAGGCCTGCTGTGGCTGTGCTCTTCTTCTTTTACCTCTGCTACACTAAAGGAAACTGTTTTCCACTTCCTAAGATTGCATGATTCCACACTACTATGTCACTATTTATTCCTCTTCTGTTACCATATCTTCCTCTGGAAGACATACTGCTTTTCATTCACTCTCTCAGTAAGAAAAATTCCATGTGAGGACAAAGTAGCTGTTCCTGGCCAAATACAACTGTTATTCTTCATAGAATCATCTTTTCAGGGACACACCCTGAACATCTCTGATTAGAAAAGCTGAACATTTCTGGTCAAGACATGGAAAATTCTTGCTGCCCTTCTCATCAAGAAGCCTCTCCCCAGCCACTCAATTTATTTAAGACTTTTTACCTTTTGCATCCTGCATGGTTGCAAGTTGCAAAAGTTGAACAAAAAGGAAGATATTGGCTTTTCATGCACTTCTTGGATATTTAGGCTTTATGACTGATTGCACCACTTCTGTATAAGCTACTGGGGAAAGAATATATTACTCAGCTATCTGGTAAAACATGACTGAATAATAACTGATTATCAAATATTTTACTTGTAGATTCTCCTTACATTCCACCAGAGGGCTACAGAACTCCCAAAATACTGAAAACCAAATTTTCCAACCTTTCCAAAGTAAACTATGTTCTGAATGTCCTTTCCAAATTGCTATGAGGATAATTTTAAACTGATTTTTAGAGATAGAACAAAATAATTCAGCAGAGCATTTTAAGATTTTGCAGTTGGCAAACACTTTCTGAATAAAATTTGAGACAGCAGTTTCAATATGTCCAAACCACTGTCCATGGGTCACCATTTCATTTCTGTCTTCATAAAAATTGAGAAAATATGTCTACTTTCTATTTTTCACCTACTTTGCCCATCCACCACATAGAGCTACACTATGCACATTATGTATGTTTAAAATTTCCATTTGTTTGTAATTCATTTTCTCTTGTATGGAAAGATTTTACTTTTCACTCAAAAATTGTAAGATGTGACTCCTTCCAGAGATACTACTCTGCTTCCAGAGACATGTAATTCACTTTTCCCTTCTATCAAATACACCTACTTGTGAGACCATGAGCTGGAATAATGAGAATCCATGACACATACAAAAAGAATTTTAAATTTAAAGAAGAGTGGGAACAGGAGAAAATGTGCATGTTAGATAAATAATGACATATAAAAGGTTCCTGAAGAAAACAACAAGGTCATAAATTTTTCAATGAAAATTAATGCACACTACTTATTTTCCTTTTGTAGAACTGGACTCAACTTTCACCAACTTACATCAAATTAAATTACCAGCCAAAAAAATTTATTGAGATCTTCAATGTGAGTTATGCCAAAACCCAATCCTAGGTAAGGAGAATGACAGTTAGTAAAAGAAGAATTGATCCTTAATCTCCTCCTAGCAATATGTTCGAAGCAATGAATAGTAAACAGTTCAACCTCTTTTCCTTGTATACAATGCACCGGCCATTTTATTTTTGTTTTACATGCTACATGGTATTAACTTTTTTCACCTACATTATAAATATGACAACCTACACCATTCATGCTGTCAACTATGAATTAGCAAGATATATCTCTTCATTCCATACACAAAGGGAAGTTAAATTTATGAATCCAGCAGTAACGCTAGTCATTCTTTTATACCATTTTTCCTTTTCAAATTGCTAAAGAGCCTGGATGCCAACTTGAAGCAAACATGCTTCCTCAATAAATCTGGTCTAAACAAAATACTTTTGCCCTTTTAATATCAATATTTACAACTAGTAAAAGCAGAAAGATGCAAGGATTTGGTTTCCTTCAAATGGAAAGAGAAGAAACGATTGTACAATTTGATTGGCATAAGAAAGCAACTCAAAGATATTGCATTTTTCCAGATGCTATTGCTATATTTGCCAAACTAGAAATAGTCTGATAAAGTCTGGAGATTATAAAATATATTTCCTGTTGTATTTATGTTGCACTGATACAGTTCAAAAGCAAGTAGAACTGCTTAGCTCCAAGTATTAGTCCTAACACTACTATAAGCTAGAGCTGGTTGCTCTGGAAGCAACTGAACAAATACTCTGTAGTCACCATAGAAATCCTATGGAATGTAGTTTCCTGCTGTTTTGGAATAACTATAAGGTAGCCACAGACTTCAACACTATAAACAGTGTATCAAAAACATACAGCTTCTAATACACTTTCAAACAGAAAATTTTTCCTTTCCTTGAAGAATTAAGCTTCCTATGTATTGCACATAAATATAATGATATTTTACATATATCATCATACATAGGACAGATTATATTTAACATTCTGTCCTATGACTGAAGATTAGCAGATTGGTCTTCATTTCCACACACCCCTTCCCACTTTCCCTTTTAGCCTACCTTCCAATGGTACCCCAGTTTTATAAACCACAAATCTCATAAGGTAAAACACACTCATATTTGTACAAGAAATATGACAGAGTATTTATTCTGGCAGCCTATACTATGTCCTCTCTTCACAGATTGAGCAAAATTTCACTAATAAGGTTAGCTGTCATGATTTCAAAACCCAAAAGGTTAATAAGTCTCCAGATTGATTTATAAGATGTATCTGATAGAGAAATCAACTTTTGTTTCTATTTAGTTCTTATTCATCACAAGCCAACCTTATTTTTTTGACAAACTAGAAGAAAAATTCTTATGTCGACTCTGTTTTGTAATGCCAGAAAGAATTGGGCCATATTTACTTTATTTACATTCATGAAATTCCATGCCACCCATGCAAGGACAGATTGGAGGCTTTTTTAAAGCTGTTTTTGTTATCCAATCTTGACGTCTATGTAGAGACAAAACTCTGGTCACTGGTGCTATCAGTAAAGAGATGCACAAACCCTCAGTGGAACAGACCGTAAGTCCCAAATTTCCCCAGGTGAAATCAGTGGGATTATATGATCAAGAAAATATTTGTTCCATTAAACATGAATTTAAAGGAAAAAAAAAAATCCCAGTGCCATCACAGGGCGCAGATAATAATTTAAAATTAACAGGATAACTGGACAATACTGAACAATTTAACTTACATTATTAAAAAAAAATATTCAAACTATTTCTCTGATTTGTGTCTGGGCTTGTTTCATTGAACTCAAGTGGGAAAAGAATAATTTGACAGTGAGTGGAATTAGGTATTAATGTAGTTAAGACGATTCGCTCAAGACGTTCTTTATTTGTGTGTTTGACAATGTTGCAATACTACAAGCCACTGAGTACATCTTCATATACATTCTCCATGTGTCTTACACAACTTGTTCTTCAAGTACAACAGTGCTGTTGTCTTTGGAAAGTCACAGGTTGGGGCGGGGTTTTGCTTTTTTAAATTAAACCCAAATGTAGTGCAGAAAGTTGGGACTCACTATGCTGAATCATGTGTGTTGATTCATGTTGAATCTCTTGTGAGTATTGAAAGAAGGCTAGTATAGAGTGAAAAAACTGCAGGATCAGTTTACACAGGATGCTAGCTTGAGAAGTCATAAATTGAAGAACACACAGATCTCTTAAGTGCTAGATTAAAACCTTTAGCAAAATCCTATCATCATTTTGAACTATTTGACTGTGCAAAGTCAGAGAACCTCTTTCTAAAAGAATCCTGTCATTTCTTTCCTCCTCACAAGCACTGCCAGTTTCCCAATGCTCTTTTGACAGTATAATCAGTCAATTCAATCAGAGAAATTCTATAGTACAATGGTAATTTTCTCACACTTTTTTTTTCTCCCTTTACACTGTCAATTCAAACCACCTGCTGTAAGCATTGATGTGGAACGGCTTAGTATTAGCTCTGAAATTAGTACCAGTCCCCAGCTAACTACCTGGCACATTCAGTGTGGGACAGACACTGTTAATGGCACATAAACCCATCAGATGCAATCGCTGCATTCCTTGAGCAAGTCTCTTTCCAAGCTATTCAGGGAGCACCTTGCTGGTATCACTGCACTAGACTTAAAAATCAGCCTGAGAGGGATGATTTGAGGAAGGAGGGGGAGAACAAACATAACCACTGAATCTATCTTAAAAAGGGAATTGGTATGAATATTCTATTGAATACATTAGGTATCTTCCTATGGCAACATTTTACTTATTCAAATAAACCAGCGATGCCTTTAAAAGCATGTTTTAAGGTATGCAGTACAGAAAACGAATTGTGCACTGTTTTCAAATAGCAGAAACAAATACAATTCATGACACTTTATAAAATCTCACTCCTTAAATCCTAGCACTGGGCTTTAACTATATGTACTAACTTCCATCACTTAAACATATAAAAAAAAGGCTATTAAATCCAATATCTTACAAATGCATCAGTTCTCCTGGCCTATTTATCTCAGCAGGTAGGTCTGTGCACACGAGTCAGTCAGCAGTGATGAAAGGCATTTACTATACACTCCTCACAGGGTCATCAATGGACAGCCTGTACAAGATTTATGCTTTAAATAATATATGAACTAAACACCTTGAAGTAATTGGCTGTGTGAAGCCTCACACTAGGCCAGATAGCTTGTCTGTACAAAGTAAAATAAGATTAAATAATAAATGAACAGTGCAGAGGTTTTCTAACCAAACTAATTCTACATGATTTTTTAAGTGCAAGTTGTTCATGAGTTGAGACACTTTCATGATTTCATGCTGCTGTCATGGGGCCAGTCTGTCTTTGTCAACAGTATCTGTCTTAGTGGACTGTGTTCTGTTCAATGATGATGTTAGAAACTCACTGCTCTCCTTCCTTGTGCAAGGTAATTGAAGTAGCCTACATAACCATGTCAAGAGTTCATTGAATGGTCATTTTCCAGTTTTGCAAAGAATGAACACATCAAGATTTTGACCACACTACATGTAGCAAAACTCCCGAAAACTGGCATAAATTCATTAACTCATTAACAAATATCATGTACAAACCTTTCACTGATGGGATTATACTGACAAAACATAGGATTTTCCCACAGGAGTTATAATGTAGGGTTTCACATTCTTTAATGCTGGCAAAGGTTTCCAAAGCGTCTTCCAAATGCAAACTAGCTGACAGCCTTGAGCAGATATTCTCCCTCTTAAATATGATGCTGCAGGCCATCTCACTCTCAGTTCACAGTCACTTAAATCCCTGTTAAAACTACAGCTTTATTATCCATAGAAGTACTAGTGTAAAATATTTAAATTAGTTTGCAAAGCCTCTTTTAATACTATCAAGGAGTTTAAAACTAGTTGGAGAGACTAAGGAGAACAGTAGGTCACAGGCAGTCCACAGCAGATTTGTTTTCTAATGCAAAGCAAATTCATTTATTTCATGCTAAATGCAAAGTTTGTTACAGAAAAAATGCAGATACTAGGCATTCCAGAGAGAAAAATAGTTTGAAAAAAGGAAAGTGGGCATATATTTAGAGGGTTTATAGGTCAGTTCTTAGATGGTGTATAGTACCTTACCCCTAGAAAACTAAATAGGCTTTCCTAGATTTACAGAAAACAAAGGTCTTACCCCTTATCTTTTTATCTTTGCCCTTGGGATCTTTAGGGAGTTACCATCACTAAAAGAGGTGCAGGGCACATTTAATCTGAACATTTCATATTCTGGTTGAAATTCTTGCCATATCTCTAAACTGTCTGAAGCTTTACACTTACTCAAGGCTCCTCTACTTTAAACGTATGTCAATGGCTTCTTTTAACACTGAATTAAAAGAGGGCTCCAGCAGCTGGTCACACCTTCCCTCACCACTCCTGTTTTCTGTACAAGGTTAATTGAATTATATCTCATGGAAAAGCCTAAACACTGTAAAGAAGCATTTCCAAGGTTTCATTCACAACCCAGCTCTGGGCTCAACACCTCACATTTCGGAGCTGCTGCTCTAGAGTGAAACAGAACTAATCTGGAAGTAATTCTACCACATTTATATAAATTACAAAAAGATGAGGTGGGAAAAAAATGAAAGAAAAAAAGTATCAAATATCTGAATAGAGAAAACAAAATTTAAGAAATAAATAAATAAAATTGCTTCAACTACATTTAATGAAATGTTAAGGCTATCCCTTTAAAACACACAAGCAGCATTTGTACAGCTGATAAAGTCCCTGTGACCTTGGCAGCCTTACAGGGGTAATCTTCACGTAAGATGAATTATTCTTGAACAATTGCTCTAATGTATTAGGCACAAGCATACTGTCCTTCAATATTAGGCATGCTTGTCTTTCCACATCCTTATTTCTATACAAACGTATTTATTAAGGACAAAGCAGGAGGGTGAGGGGTGTTAGAACGAAAGAGAAAAAGAGAGAGATTACATTCTATGCAAATATGCACCACAATACAAGAGCAAACAAATTTATTATAGTCCATGGAGCAAAATTATTTGTCAGAATAGACTTTCTTAAAGATTTCAGAGCAGAGGATGGCTCCCAGTGAGCCCTGCTCATAGATGACTTAAAACCTTCTGAGAAAAAACTTTCAGGGGTACCGTTAGGTAAAGAATGAACAAATCATGTTTGTTAATGACTCAGATGTTTCCCACAAACCCACTAACTGCAGTGACTATAAAGGGAACTCTCTCACATTTATTAAGAGGGCCAAGCGCTTTGACATCCATCTTCCATGTTGGTCTTTTACCTACCAAGAGAGTAGCAATTTGGGCCAGAAATCAGTAGAGACACACATTCTTCATGATCTGAAGAGGGAACCAAGCAAGTTTATAAGAAAGATTATGATTGCATCTGATAGCAAAGATCTGTGCTCAGAAGTACATACCTTGTGTTGATCATTTCCCCTGCTACCCCCAGCTCCAACTCAAGTCCTTCCAATCCTATTTTTTAGATTCATATAGAGATGTAAACACTTTGAAGAGGATCCGTGTCTCTACAAAGAGGATCTAGACCAAGACAGATCATTACTGGGACAAGTAGAACTACCTATATACCTGTTTAAACAAAATAACCAGAGGAATTTTCACGTAAAACTGTTTGCAAGCATTAATTAATTAAAAAATATGTGCCACTGAACTGAGGAATAAAAATCTGGAAATTTGGAGGGTGACTAGGATCAGAACTGCATTTCTTCAGACTCATGTAAATTTTGAGAGTTTCTAAAGAACAGAGACTGTTTGGCCCCCAGAGGCTGCCCCAACCTCTACAATTCCACTTCTGTTCATGATGTGAAACATCCTCGGTCTCACCCAAGCACGGTAAGGGCACAATCATTATGTACCTATCAGACAACTACATCCAATAACTATATCCCTGATCTGCTGTGTCCTCAGGTCCTGCCTAAATGATGCCTCTGTGGGTAGGTTTTGCACAAAATATCACTGCAGTTATGACTTTATTCAAAACCAGAATCTAGAATAAAATCACATGTGCTTCTCTTTGCACAGTGGTTAGAACAAGCATGAAAAATAGATAACCATTTCAATTTCCTCCCCTGCCCGAGGATCAAATTCTAAGGGCTCACACTGACTGTCAGCATCACTCCTTTCAGAGGGATGGGCACTGTTAATCAGAGAGGGGAACTCTGATTTTACCCTCATAAATGATTATATTAATAGCTGGCATATAACAAAAGATACACTGAGAAAGCAATCTACATTATGAATTAACAACCTCTACTAAGACTTTTTTTTTTCTCCCCTGCATATGGATTCTCTTGGACTTTCAAAATTGTATCTAAAATTATGAATTTCTAGGCAGGAAAACCCAGATTCTTCAGTGCCGTAGGCTAGACAGTGGTATTGGGTAATTTGCACAGACCTTTCTCCAGGCCACCTAGTACTGCTCTGTGTAGGTCAGGTGAAACCTTACAGGCTTAATGCTTGTTATTGAACCTCTGCACGCTTAACAGCTGTTGAAAAGTATATACTGCCATTAACATTTTTCTCCTTAGTCTCAGGGAAGAGTAGAAAGAGCTCCAAGTAGAATGGGATCTTCACATAAGTCAGATGCAGGAGAGTATATTATTTGCCTGCTCTCTCATTCCTCACAAATTGATCATTCCAAATGAGCTGTTGGCTCTTAAATACCCAGGTCAATAAAAACTGGATACATACACCTGAGGTCAGAATTTGCCCCTTGCAGTTTAAAGTGTTGCTGAATGTTTCCTATGTAATATGGAGAGTTAGTCCACATTATACTGGCCAGTGATGGACAAAAACTATTATCCCTGTGGGAAACAATGACAATACATGGGAAGAAACATCACCATCTCACATTTTTTTCCAATAATCAATTTTCTCGAGGTTGGTAAATTTGACATATTAAAATACATCACACCTATCAAACCAGTGCCAGAGGTCTGCACAAATAAATAGTCATACCTTGTGTCATTAATAAACAACATAGGAATTCTAGGAGCTCTGGTATGTGTACAAGACACACTATATTTGCTGAAGTACTATGCATGTCATGTTATCCCTCAGTGGTTCATAGATCACGTGGAAAAGAGACAGGTTTTGCGAATCGCGCTGTTGAAAAAGGATAAGTGATGAATTCTATATTTATATTACTAAAGGGAAATTTGCAATCATGATACAGCAATGCTAGAAGAAAGGGGTAATATGTCTGATATATTGGCCAGCCTTGACTGTGACTGTTCCTGCAGTGTAAGAATTTCTTTATCCAAGGACAACCACTTTCACCTTCCCATCTGTCCTGTGATTTTTTTAATGTCTGAGACAGGTGGCCTGTTGGAAACCTAAAACCCTGTGGGTACAAAATATGATTAAAATCTGATGTTAGGCTCTACGATAAAGAAGAGTTCTATGTTTAGTTGAGAATTTGTAACTAACCTGCAAAAATATGTCAAAGGTAATTTGAACTCTACATAACCAAAATCTTTTTAATTCAAGTTCAGCATATGCTGTACCAAAACTTTGCTTGCAATCATTTCCCCAAAGATCAAATATGTATCTTGATAAGTACACATACTGCTTTCTTTTAGAAAAAAACTTTAAAGGAGAATTTTAATTAATGCTTCATTCCTAAATATAGCATTGACAACAATAACATGAAAGATTAATATGTTGAACTTACTATTTAATAACTTACAGAGTGCACAATTAATGCATCATAATAAACTCTTAACAAATATTAAAACAAATATCTGAAAACGTCTGAAGGCATTTCAAGAATTCAAAAGCTGCTGGGTATGTAATCTTGCTTCTTTTTGGAGAAGAGGGTGGTGATTTAAATGGGTCTTTTATATTTTGAATTATACCCCATAAAATAAAAAATTTAAAAGGCAAGAAGCTTAATTGAAATCTATTTAGAGGAAATTCAGAATCTATGCAAAGTTTTAAACTTTGGCATAGAATACTAAATGCTGATTTCTGCCAATAATTAAAATTGAAAATGTTAAATGATTTATCTTGTTGTAAATAATTAAGAGGATTTTTAAAAGGCTACCAATAAAATGCAGTATGTGACTATACTGTATATTACCAATCTGTATTTATCTTAAATGATACGTACTACATATGGTCTATGGTTTTCTGACTGGTTTTCATAATGATGTGGTATAAGGAGAATTTTAAAAAAAATCCAAATAATTCCAACAAATTTAAATATATTCAGTGTAAATCAACTAAGGCTGATTTACATTCTGGTCTAATAAGTTATAAAACACATAAAAAAGGCCCTGTGAGACAAATGTGATAGATGACTTTCCAGTAATATCAAAATCAAAGACATTGAATCTTAAGTATGAAATATCATTCCTGTGTACTCTTAGTTAAACCTACACACTTGCAATAGAGTCTGTCATGTCCAGATGATTCTCAGGCTAATGACATTTACTGGTTGAACGACTGTGTACTCCTCTGACTCCTTTGAGCTATTTCTGATATACACGGGAGTAAAGATCAAAGGCAACAAGGTAATATGGGCATTACCACAGATGTGGGAAAATATTTAGGCTCTGGACTCAAAGCTAAGGCCTGTATTTCTATGTGGCTTTTCATTTCTTTTATAAAAATTTTTTAGAATTAAATTCTCAAAAAGAGTACTCTGGAAATTAATTAATTATTTGCAAAGAGTTTTAGGTGCTAAGTGCTTTGGAGGTGGTTTGTTTTGTTTAGACAGTGATACAGGTAGTTTCACTGGTTCCAGCAATGGCAGAGGTAAGAGGATTGTTCCATCTTCTCCCCCTCTCCCAACACCTACTAGCACAGCCTGCAAAATGCATTCTTTATTTTCTCAGTTGTGACAATCATGTCGAGTCATATACTACTGTGAGCTGCACAGAAGACTTTTTATTTGTTCATGATGTTTAACTTCATTACACTACCCTTTAAATTTAATATTTGTACCATTTCCTACTTTCCCTTACCACATAATTTATCTGTAGTTTCTTACATGATGATTTTTGAACCACAGATCACTTCAGATGTTGGAACTCATTCCTCGAGCAACATGTGCAAGATCATGCAATTCTTTTTTTTAATGATAATACATGTATCTTAAGCTACTCCCCGAACCCCACGTGCCCTGTCTCTGCTCTTATATTAACATATGATAGCCCTGCATTTACACTGTATGGCTGAAATCATATACTTCAGGCCCATGTCCAGGCAAAGGTTGCAGTGAGAAGCCAGAATTCTTAAATGGCAAAACTAGCTAATTTTCTCCTTGGAGCTGGAAAGGTTAGAAGGAATGTCTGGCTTAAGTGAAACTAAGAGGGAAACAGTTCCAGGAAAAGATGAAGTCCTCTTACCTAAGATACAACTCAGATTCAGAGAATATTAAGCAGAGTCCTTTTTGCTCTCTGCTGTTTGTTATTAATAGGACTGTTGGTATCACTATTCTCCAAGAACCAAAATCGAATGCAAAATCAATTCCTTGCATGGACAACACTATTTCCTAATCCTGAAAAACATGCCAGTTTTTCACGTAGACATCTAGAATCACGGACAAGAGCAGTAAGTAGTCAGATGACTGGCCATACATAACAGGTTATACAGCGAAGATATAGCTGATGGCTAGCTGCATTCATCATTCCTGGCAAAGAAGTTCCAGAACATCCCCATATGAGATCTTATATAAATAAACCATCCCCAAGCCCTCAAAACATTAGAGAAATGGGCAATATCATTGGGGTGAATAAACACAGAATTGACATAAACTGTCATATACTTAAATTATATCCGGCAATAAAAAAATCATCTTGAGACTGCTTGAACAGTAAGTCCTTCCAGATTTGCAGTGGCACATGGGATAAGTTCTGAGAAGGATAGGGCACCTGCAGTTCCTTTCATGTGCAATATACAGCATAACTCGAAGCGAGGGCTGCAGGTGTTCAATTCCACTTGGTATTAGTCTCTAAGCACAGAGTAAGCACTAAAAAAGGCAAGAAAAAATATAAAGGGATCAAAATGTTTGGGACTTTATATTGCTATTCACATTTCACTTTGTTACAGAAAACATAAGACTGGGAATGTATTATTTATTCAGAGACTAAAACCAAACAAGCTCATTTAAGTCACCGTATTACATAACTTTTTTTTAAACTACCACACAACTGAAGTTTGAAGGAACCAAAGAATACCTCCTAAAGTTTCAAAGGCCACTACACCTTCCTGCCAAGCTCAGCCAAAGAGAGTCCTATTATGTGCCCCCTTCTTTCTCACAAGCTTAATTCACTCAGTATATAAAGAGGACAGAATGAAATCCTTACTTTTCTGCAGCACCACACAAACTATGTCTGCAAAAGTACTCCCTCTACCTTAGCTGAGAAAGCATAGTATGCTAAAAGGTGCATATCACACCATATCTACATAAGAATCATGACTATATTTTATTGAGAACCTACAAAGCAAATCTTTTTGTCTGCATTACTTTCATCTATTAAAAAAAAAGCTTTAGTGTTACTTTCTATTCGCCTAAAGAAAAAAAAATGTTTACAAAATATTCTGGATATTATATATTTAAAGTGGACCCCATGCATTGGAACTTATAATTTTCAGACAGAGTACAAATGGACTGGGCTTAGATGCATGCAGTTGTGATTAGAGATACGAGAAAACCACTACTTATCTGCTACTTTGTGCAAGAAGAAAAAATTTTTGCAGACCATTTATAAAGCAGGAACACTTCTCAGCTATTGCTGACATACCATAAGTGATGATATGAAGGCAAAGGCCTCAGGAGTATGTAACATCAGCCAATGAAAGCAGGTGTTAGCATTACATGAAGCATTTTATGATCTGTTAAAAAAAAATCTAAATAATTTTAACCATCTGATTCACATCCTTTCTCCTAGAAATAGTGAGTGTTATGAGTGCCAGCAGTTATCCAACTACAGTTTCAGCAGTGCGTAGTCACGGCCTTTACTGCTATGACCATACTCCAGTGACACACAAAACAGTGGGAAATCACATAAGAACCTGCTTATTTTCTTAGCATAGAACCATCGTGCTTGGCTATTCTCCATCTACCCCAGAGCATCTCAGCATTAAATACCCAGAGATTGCTCACTTGCCAAGTGGGTTTACAGCAGGTCACTTCTGGAATTTCAGCCTGCATTTGGCCTTAGCCAATAGCTTTTTCTATTTCCTTCATCAGCTTCAAAAAGCAGCTGCTTTTAACAGCTTTTAAGGTGTCTTGCTCTCTCTTTATTACTTTTGTCCTGTGCTGTGCTCAGCTTCCCTGGTCCTCCTCTTCATTCCTCTGCTCCTATAAACCAGGAAATTAAAAAGATTACACTATCAGGAAAGAAAAAGGTTTTAATTCCTGCTGAGTGCTTGGTGCCTGCAAGACTGTTCAGGTTTCCTGGATTTATGAATTATATTCAGACTCATTTTTGTAAGCCAAGTAAAAATAAGACTGAAATCTGAAGTGGAAGTTACATCCTGAAGGACAGAGAGGACTTCAGTGACTGCCTACAGAGCAAATGACATTTGTGGGAGCAGCAAAGAGATTAACACCTCAAAAAGAAACATACTGGTTAAGGACAAGGCAGCCAAAATACAACAGCAAAGGAAGAAACTCTTCCCCTGAAAGAAATGTCCCGGCAACCATCCATCCAACCATAGGGTGGTCCAAGAGTTCAGATGATGGTCAGAGCTGCTTTAGACAATGTCCGCTACTGTTCTTGCTCTGGCAGCAATTCATGGAGCAAAATATTGCCAAAAACACAACTGAGCACTTTCCAAGCTTCCTTTCTTTTTTCTGCTGCCCAGATCACGTATTACCAAAAAGCATGTACTGTTCTTCTTTGTTGCTGCCTACATGTGTGTAAGTCATTTGCTCACATCTGAGCAAAGTATTAGCATCTAAAAACTTCACTGCTTTCCTTTAATTTAAATAGGCACTTGAGCTCTGATAGGCCTCATTTATTTGATTACTGTCCAATGAGTCTACAATGAATGAAAACCATGAAGCATGTGGTCAAAGAAAAAATAAAGGCATGAAGAGTTATGAAGATATTTTATCCAAGATATTATATGGGCTATGTGTTCAGGTTGGTGTTTTGTTTGGTTGGTTTTTAAACTGCATGGTGAATGTATTCCTGAAAATGTATCACATGGCTTGGGAAATAATGGGGGAGGAGTAGAGGGATGGAAAACCTGTGGGGAAATTTCTGGATTGAAGATACATTAAAAAAAAAAAAAAGACTTTACAAATCATTGTGTGTAAAGGCAGTAAAGCTAAAGAAATCCACCACAAAAAGTCATAGTTTCAGAAGAGATGATGAAACCTTGCAAACAAGCTGGGATAAGTCAGTTCTCCAATGTGCCTCATACAACAGAACTGACAATAAGATCAACCGCTTTCTTTACAACCATTCCTTTAAAATATCAGAATGTTTGTTTTCATTATGGTTTAACTTTGATCAGTCCAACAACAAAAGAATCAGTGTCATTTTTTTTGTTTAAAAAAGGTTTTAATACTACCTTGATTCCCCAAATGGTCACATATTGCAAAACTAAACTGAGAACAGTTTCATT
Source organism: Aphelocoma coerulescens (assembly GCF_041296385.1). Taxonomy (NCBI): domain Eukaryota; kingdom Metazoa; phylum Chordata; class Aves; order Passeriformes; family Corvidae; genus Aphelocoma; species Aphelocoma coerulescens. Next base: position 41,216,007 of record NC_091019.1, on the reverse strand, counting down.
TTATAGAACTACTACAGAAAGCTTTCTGTAAAATTTTAACATTTCAATTCCACCTTAAATACCTATAAATTGAAATGAATGAGTTTATATGAACTATACATGTTTTAATTGGAATAAACTTTGCATTTATTTGGCTGATAAGACTGCTAATACCTCCTATGTTACAATATTTTCTTTGAAATCCACAAAGGAAAAGAAATTAACCCGTTAGAAGCTCAGGTGAAAGGAAAATACTATGATGGTAAAACTTTTTACTTTAAGTCATATTTGTATTCACTAATAGTACTTATATATACTAAAGTACAATTAGCATTCAGTTAAATTCTTTGAAGGTAATACATTCAGTTATTTTGAAGAATCACATATATTTCCATTTAACAATATCTAATTTCTTCCTCTCTCTCTTGTTTTCTCTAGCAAAAGGATAACAACTGCTATTTATTTTACAAATAATTAGTAATTTGTAGAAAAAAATCTTAGCCAATCTCTATCATCCAGCATGAAATTTGATTTCACATTAGCACATAAAACGACTATGGAAATTCCACATAAATATCAGCCAAGCAAGTTTAAGAGAAGCAGATACGTCACTGAAAATGCCTCCCTTTTTCTTCCCCATAGTCATACACTCCTTCCTTTCTTTCCTGACATAGTGGAAAAAACATGTCTTTTTCATATCAAAAAACTATATACATGTAAATATGCAAATATTATATAATTTTTTAATATAAATAATTTAACCCTTTTAGCCCCCCCATAAGTGCTGCCAAAAAATTTTAGACACTGCAAAAGCCTTTCTGTAGATCTACTTAAACATGGAGCGGTGTCTTAGTCTGTGTCTTTGCATAAATCTCCTCATCACTCACCTGGGCACTACATAAAATTTTAAACTCTTAGCTTTGGTAGCTACTGTAGCTGTACAGAATCTGTTGCTGCTATGACGTACATCTAAGGCTATTAATAAGCTGTTGAAACAAAAACATGGTTGATGACAACGAACTGAGCCAAATATTCATATCCTGTCAAGGCCTAGCATGTAGATACTAAGCAGCACCCACAGGGAGGAGGGAGAGAGATGTCATCTCCTTTCTCTCCCACCCAAACTGAGCAGTAACCTGCTCGTTTTTCTGTTGAACTACCAGTTTGTCCATTATGTGATGCATCAAACACTCAAAGCATGGAATGTGTAATGTAAAATAGCCATTTGAGTTTCTCTCCCCTCTAGACAATCTCCATTTGACTTCCACAAATGCATTCACTCTAGCTTTCCTCACCAGAGTGTCTAATCCCTCCACAGGCAGCAGCCTATCTCCACACCCTACTTTCTCTTCAACACAGACCATATTTTTTTTCCATAGCTTTCTCTTCCTTTTTACCCTCTCACTTTTTCTATTACTGCATGATCCTAACTCTACCTCCACCTTTCTAGTGGCTGCTTCAGCACATCTTTTTACAAGCTGTCACATTCAGCTTACACCTAAATCTTGCCCATTCTTTCCGTATTAGATCTCTGAGATCCAAAGAGCTAAAAGTCTCATCTAGGTTGTCATCATTTTCTGTCTATATTACTATATTATATATCACAGTCCCTGTTTCTCTGTCTCTTAAGAAATATCATCTTACCCACTTTCTATCCATTTATTATAAGGTTGTTACAAAGGTAATTTGTTTTGACATTGACATTTATGCACTTTGGAGGAGTTAAATATTTTAATATTAACAATTTAATTTCTTGTTTAACTTAAACATTAAAACAATACACTTTTTCTGGAAAGGACCATTTGCTAATAAAAGTAAAACAGCCTCTTTATGTGAAAAGGAAATAAATATAAATTTCAAGAAGCAATTAAAAATTTTTGACGCTTCCATGCTGAGATGAAAACTAGAATATTTTCTGTTTTCTCTCACAATACAACAAAAGGAAGGAGGTAAAATACAGATATTTACCCTAGAACAGCATATGATCTATAGCAAGATGTATCATTTCTAATTTCAGGTGTAAGCATCAATTAATCTTAGTTACATGAACAACATATTCATCACAGAAGTGACTTAAAAAGTCTCACCCTAGAGTTGCCAACAGCTTGATAATTAAAATGTTTCAGAAAAAGGGAAGATAGCTAGATTTGACTCTGAGTTTTCCAAATCCAAATAAGCAACCAGTTCTTAAATACTGGAGGGCACAGTAATCTTGAGGCACTCCTCTTTGATTTTTTCTCCTAAATCTAAGAATCTTTTTCTATTAACTGCTTTGTCTTTTGACAAAAATTATTTATTTTTAAAAGTTGTTTTCCAACCAATGAAAAAAAATCTCAAGTAGCTCTGCTTAAAACTACAATTACCACGCAATTCTGCATAGCAGCATAGAATGCATTACAGTCCTCAAATGATTTGAGATATGGTGTGTAAAATATCACTCAATAAAAAAGGAAAAAGACAGACAAGCAAATCTTCAGAAGAGGAGATTTAAGCAAAGAGCATGAGCTTCCTAAACGGAGAAAGGCAGCTTATTCCTTAGCTTTTGGGCATAATGGTAAAATCCTCCATCACGCAAGGTTTGTAGTTTTGTAATTGGAACTTGCACTAAGAGGGCACTGAAGAGCACAGAGGCCTGGAAGCAATATATCTCAAAATTAAATCTGGAGATATATTCAGGACCTTGACCATGAAGGGGCTGACAGGTCAACTTCACAATCAATCCTTTGTTTCTGAGTAGCCAATACAGTGATGCTAGGATTAGGGAGATATGCTGTCTTTTTTTGCAAGATATACTTCTCTGGCAAAAGAGTTTTGCTCAAGCTTGGTAATGAGACCACTTGGCATGCCAGTGAGCAAAGCATTATAGTCATCTAGCTTGGAGGAGATAAAACCCTGAGCCAGCTTCTCATAAACAGACAAGGATAAATACGGACATAGTATGGTTTCATTTTTCAAATGACAGTAGGAAGTCATAATAATCTGCCCAATGTGATATTTAAAGGACACTTCAGATTCCAACAGAAATATGGATGTTGAAGTGGTAATCCTGTGCTGCGAATAATATATAGACATAAAAGCTACATCAAAAACTGAGGTGGCATTAAGCTTATAGCTAGAGCCACAGAAAGAAAAAACCTTAATTTTACTTGAATTTAACTCCAAAAAATCAACATAACTTATATTTTAATATTTTTCAGGGAACTGATCCAGACAATAAAAGCACAGTTTGGATTTGCTGCTTTGACTGACAAATGAAGTAGTATGTCCTCAGAAAAGAAATGAAACTTGATATCAACCCAATGATTAATCTGGCCCAAAGGCAGCATATAAGCATTAACTCTAACAAGACAAAAATAGAACCCCCTAAACATCAGCTACAACTATCATGGAAACTTGGTATAGTTTTAACTGGAAGGGACCTTTAACGACCATCTAGACCAATTCTTCCTGTAATGATGAGTGACATATTCAACTAGATCAGATTGCACAACAATCCATTCAGCCTGACCTCAACTGAATATTTCTAGGGATGGGGCATTCACCAGCTTTCTGGACAACTTGTTCTACTGCCTCACCACCCATATTGTAAAAAACTTTCATCCTTGTATCCAATATGAATCTTCCCTCTTTTAGTTTATCCCTTGCCCTATCCCACCTTTCTTGTAAGCCCTATTTTAAGCATCAAAAGGCCACAATAAGGTCTCCTTTCCTTGTGGGGTTCCATGCCGTGAGTCTTTTTCATGGTCCTTCTCTGGACCTGCTCCAATGGGTTGTTATCTTTCCTGTGCTTAGGGCCCAAGAGCTAGATGCAGTAGTCTACATGGGGTTTCATCAGAGTAGAGGGGCAGAATCAGCTGCTTAGATTTGCTGATCAGGCTTCCTTTGATGCAGCCCAGGATATGGTTGGCTTTCTGGGTCTATGAACACACATTTCACAATCGTATTGAAATATGTGAAATCAGTCCTGCAAATGTAACATTGCACAAGGAACAATCAGCTTTGCACCAGTTTGAGATGGTGCCTGTCAAAAAGCCCAGTATACTTCTTGCATTCTGAAGAACATGCAACATATGAAAGCCTGCAGAGAAGCATTTTGGCTATGCGGATTAAATATGAGCACATTTAGTAAAAACATTTGTCTATGTACCTGTAATTTTATTCAGATGTATACTCTTTGAAAGTTAAAAATGCCTTTAGTAACCTTAGAAGGATGACAGAGTTGACAGCATTGGAAGGTATACCAAAAAAATTCAATGAGAATTGAAACAAGAAATTAATTTCCATGCTCCCCTTCTCCCTTGCCACAGGATTTTAGTTTGCCTTCATGATGGTATCTCCTCAAAGTGTAAGTTAAGCTGGTTATTTAAGTATTCAATATAATATTGTATGTTGGTCTGACTGCAATTGTTGTATGCCCACATATACAGTCTAAAGTTTGTATCTGGATGCCAGTAGGTCAGGTCTTATAACATGGCAATGAAAATATTTGCTGATAAAAACATCAATTACCTGGACATCAAGGTCCAAGGAAAGCTGCTTTAGCCATGCAACTCTTAAAGGTAACATAACACAGTCTTTAGCCAGAAAGTACATTTGGGTGATAGGGTTCTGTTTTAACAGATACAAAGCCCAAATTTAAAAAAAAAAAATCTTATTATTTGATTCTTTGCAACAAAGAAACATACAATTTGCAAACAGTTTCATTATTTCTTCCTCAGAACATGAACGGGTCTTCTTTGCTTTCACACACTAAAGGAAATTCCATCCACAAGAAATTAATTCCATTTCTAATTTACATTTTATTCTAACACACAAATCAAGATGCTATAACTTTTATTTTCAAATATTTGTAGGTGTCTTGCATTTTGTCTCTCAGAGGTTTGTTAAAGACTTGTGACATTCTGTCTTCCTAAGGACTGATTTCAAAAATTTAATGCAGATATAGTTTAGTTAAAGACCAGAAGAAACCAGGAAGGAGTAATGAGGAGATGCAAATGATTTAGTCTATCTGATTAGTACTTTTCATTTCTATTTTGTATTTTGGTTTCCTTCTTTTAAACAGTGGAAGAGGAATACAGTTGATGATTTCGTCATTCATTTTAAAACCAAGACAATTACAATAATTTGTTCCAATTTCCAGAACATACAGGTTTTCAGATTGTACCAAGCAATATCTGTAACTTGTGCTTGAGCTAAAGAATTTGGGGTTTAGACTGATAACAAATCTTGAAACACCAATGACACATAGAGGCTTGATTTTGTAAAAATGTCTTCAACTTGGTTCAGTCACACAGGTGTCCAAAACTTATTTTCCCCTTCTACCTTTCTGCTGTAGACCTGTTATAGAATGTATTTGTTCTCAGATTAACATTTTAGGAAAAGATTAGTGGAGTTTCCTCACCGCTATGGTTAGGCTTGAACTTCTGAAGTGTCATATTTAGTCCATGCTGAAATAATTTCAAGCGATTCATATTCAATTACATAAAAAAAGAGAAGTTTGCAATCATCAAGTGTCCTGCTCTTACAGCTTACAAAGCTTGCCAAAAATTCCTGTGCACTTTACAGTATTTATAAGCCAGTTCATTAGTTCAAATTTATTTAACAAACTTCCATGCATTAAATCACTACCACTTGGGCTACTTACTATGCAAATAGATAGTAAACAGACATGGTTATACTCTTTGCATTGTATAACAGCCACTCCAGTTTCAAATAAGACAGAAGTATTGTCACACGTCATTGTTATAAATGTATTGAGTTACACTTTATAGTAGTTCAAATCAAATGAACACTATACATCTATGGACATACAGACACATACATATGTCTATATATTGCCACTTCCTTCTCTTATTTTCCTTTCTCAGATCTCATTCTAAGCAATAAGATTCTGTGAAACTGGAAAGCAATAAGGATTTTTAAAAAGCAAACAACCTTAAAAATTTGATTTTTATAGTGAATTTTGATTTCATAGGTAGAGGGTTTCAAAAATATATTACATATATTTATTTTCTTATGGCATATCCACAATTTGCTAGTTTGTACTTTTTAAGCTTAGCTTGGTCAAAAAAACCACAAACCTAAAATTTCTCCACAGTAAGTGTAAGGTTGATTAACTCAGTATTAAACAAATTCTGAACTAATTAAACTCAAAGTCAATTCAGCCCATGACAGAAGGTTATTGCCTCATAAACAGGATGTACTTTAAAGTTATTAATAATACACTAACATTGCCTTTTCAAAACCTTTGATTAGCAAACAAGTGAAAATTAGCATCTGAAATTCTGTTTGTACAGACTGTAGATCAGATTATGTAAATTTCTAAATCTCCATTTTTCCAAATGAAAAGGAAGCAGCTAGCAACAGCTGTACAAGTGAGAAAACAGTGCAGATATGGGGCCCTCAACTCTCAGCAACTTCAAACTCCACTGAGATCTACAAAGTGATAACAAGGCCATATATTGTTCCATATTCTATCCTGTTGTGCACGATCAACCATGCAACCAACAATAAAATAAAAATATATAGGATGAAAGTCTTAGTAGGGGATATCTTGAATGATATTTTAAGTGTTAATTTTAAATCCACCCAGATTCCTTCATAGTTAACTAGGAGCACTCTCCTCATATCAAAATGTGAGACTTGGTGGATGAGTTAAGCTGAAGAAAAGCAAGCCTTGCCCTTTCTCCAACAAGCTTAAGTTATGCACAGAAAAAAACATAAAACCAACAACTTCTCTTCTAAAAATGGTTGATAATACTGTTGCATTTTCAGAATAAATATGAACAATTCCTGCACAAATGACTCAGTAAGTTTCTACAGACATCAATAACACAAGTCTACAGCCTCAAGACATTTTATGTACAACTAAGAAAGTAAAGGAACGAGGCAGATAAAAATCACACACAAGGGTTTTTTTGTTCTGTTTCTCATATATTATTGTTATTTAGCATGGTATCTGACAGCAGGACTGCTACCAGTAGGAGAAACATTCTAAACATTATATGATTTATGTAATTACACAGTATATATTTATAAAATGTACATGCTGAGCTCTTTTCAATTAATATATGGAACTAAGAAAAGTTGCATGTACGTTAGTCTCATATGTAGGCACAGAATCTCCCAGTGATTTCACCAGAAGGAACAGTGCACCTGTGGGAGTAGAATCCTTGGTGTTTCAGGGTGTTCCCTGCAGAGTCTTACACATTCCTTACAGTGGTCACCCTTCTAATAATGCACAAGCTTCATGTCTTAGGTGCCACACCCTCAAAGCCAAACTGGTTTCTCAAACTCCTTGAGTGTGCTGTCAAAAGCAAAGAGTTCAAGAATACAAAGCTAATCAAGAAAAAAAAAAAGGAAGAAAAAATCCAAACCAACAAATTTGCCAACTGTATGCAAGAAAAGTAATCATTATTCAAAAGGAATAAAACTGATGATGATTAGTACAGTTTTCATTTTAACAGTATTTGACAGATCAGAAGACACACAAGACCAAGGAAAACATAAAATTATACTAGTAAATCAAAACCTTGAAATGCAAAACACATAAAAACTTTCTGGTGCACATATTCAGTATTTCTCTTTTACCTTATTGAAAGATAAAATCAGAAAATTTAGTAAAGTAACATCTTACCTTACTAAGAGATAAATAAAATTTAGATATTTCCAAAATAAGACAGTGGGAAAATTTCTACTATACTTGATTTTTTTTTAATATAAAAAGTATACTTGAGCCTTTCACAGACAGGTAAAGTGGTAAGAATAGGTTTAAAAGTATTTTTCTTGTTTTCTACTACCACAGTGGTGACAAGTAAAGCTGAAAAGTAATTATTTTCAGCCTCTCTGGGCAAAAAATTAGTGGAATAAATGCCCTTTGAAATGCTACTATGGAGAACACTATTTGGTTTTCTTAAACAATTTAGTGAAGAGAAAAAATCAGAGCACTGAGCTTCAGGTTCTGAAGAACAAGGTAAGATGATTACTCAAGGAAGTAAAAATATGAAACACAAGGGGAGAAAACTCGATTCTTAAGAAAGAGCAGTTGTACTCTAACTATTGACACCAAACACAGCTCCAGCAACAACCAGCACCTTCTGGTCAACTAAGGACATGCCTCAGAATTTTCACACAGTCTCATCCTTGAGGGATCTTTCCATCTCTTCTGACTGAAGAACAGATTATCATCAGTGCTTAAAGTGATCAAGAGCCGCAACAATAAAAGCTCTGATCATTTGTCCCCCGTCCTCATTGCCCCACAGAGACACTAACTTTTATTTTTATAAAATATGCAGTTAAGTTTGACACAGAGCTCCAGTAAGGGAGAGAAAAAAAGTGGGGTGGGGAAGATATGTATGAAAATAAATAAACAATTAGAGTACAAAACTTTTGAGGAAGAGGACTGGCACAGTGCTTTGACAGTTTCATTCCATCCACCTGCATTCCCCTTCCTACTTCCCATGCATGATGCTGACTAGCAGGTTTCTCCACATATTTCTCTTATTTCAAGCACCATGATTATCAAACCCCTTCACATGAAAAGGGGAAATCCTTCAAAATTTGCAGTCTTCTGTCAGCTACTAGCACTAAAAAAGCAATAACTGGCATCTAGACCAGTAAAGGAACTTGTAATGAAGACAGCAATATGTGCATTCACGTGTAGTCAACACCGCAGATTCTTGCTGAGCTCAGAAAAGGCAGAAGGGGTGCAAGCCTGTTGGTGTGATTTTCTTCACTTCTGTTACAGGATGGCTTACAGGATCCAGAATCCAAACCTACTCTCTTGCTCACAGTTTTTTCCTCTTGGTATCTCCTTTTAGAGTTTATGTGTAGAAGTAATTAATATTTCCAGCCAGCATTACCCCTGGAGTTTATCACTGATTCTTTGGGTCTGCTAGAGCAGAATGGTGTGAAACCTCCTGTTGCTCTGGGGAAACTGATCCTAATGTTGCTGATTTTATATTCTCTCTGACTAACCTAGCATAACATATCTGCAGTCCATCAACTACAAACACCTGAAGAGAAAAAAAAAGATGTGGCATTCCATAAAGAGTAAATATCGTTTGAAATCCCTTTAGATATCAAGCTACATGCTACAAGAAAAGCAAGTTTTAAGACATGAGTGAGGTGAAGCATAAATATCTTAATATAGAAACATACAATCATCATAAGGTTGGCTGGGGTTCAAAAGGACCTTAAAAATCATCTAGTTCCAACCCCAAGCCATGGGCAGGGATGCCTTCCACTAGAACAGGTTCCTCAGAGCTCCATGCAACCTGGGTTTGAACACTTCCAGCGATGGGGCAGCTACAACTTCTCTGGGCAATCTGTTCCAGTGCCTACCACCCTCACAGCAGAGAATTTTTTCTTAAAATCTAATCTTAACCTACCATCTTTCAGTTTAAAGCCATTCTCCCTTGTCCTGTCACTATATGCTTACGCAAATAGTACTTCATCTTTCGTGCAGGCTCGCGTCCCAGTACTGGATATAGATATTTCAATTATTTTTCACTTTTTGTCTCACCATCTCTCCTAAAAGCATAGCATGCCACTAAAATAAAAAACTAAATGTAGGTGTTCCTGCTCATTGCAGGGCCTTTATGACCTTTAAGTGTCCCTTTCAACCCAAATTATTTTCTAATTCTATGATTAGAAAACTCTAGATAGGAAGCACTAAGTTGTCTGGCAATAACAGCATTACATTATTATTCATCTAAGTATTTCTGGACTCTGAGCAGTCTAATTAGTCTAATGACATCTAATTCCTGAATATCCAGTTAAAATTGTGAATTCTGTCGAAGAAATTTCCAAAAGTATCTGATCAAAAATTCCACATTATTTATGAAAAAACCTGTCCTTTTTCATGTAGAGAAAGCAATACATACACGTCTTGCTTTGGTCTGGAAATTTCATGGAAACACTTATCAGAGATGGGAATTCAGGGAATTCGGTATGGGAATTACTGGAAATTCCGTAGGCTCCCTCTGCAGCACATACAGGAAGGAGTCTCTCCTCTTCTGTGTTCAGATCACATTTAATAGAAACTACAACCATGCAAGAAAAAAACAGTATAGTTTATCCCTTAGAGGGTCATTGATAATGAAATTTAGAACAAGAAAGACATGTTATGTTATCTACTTTTGGCCTCTTACATAATCAATCACTGAGTTTCAGCTGATAGCTTCTGAACTTCTCTCTTGAAACCACTGACTCTACTGGTTAACGTGCATCCTACAGAAAATTAGCTAATCTAAATCTGAAGACATCTGTAGATGTCAAACCCACCATTTCCTCAGAGTAATTCCCCAGAAGTGCCACATTTCTCTGTTGAACACATCAGGTGTCAGCTACCAGACAGGAGCTCCTGTTACCATTGCCTGTTCTTTAATAGCAACAGCAGCACCCCAGATTTTTGCCCTATGAAGGTAGTCGTGCAGTATGAATCAACTAATTTTTCAATCTTCTTTGAATAAGTGAAGTCAGAAAATTTTGTCAACCTCCCTCATCAGAAAAAGTGGAAAGGGTCTTTTTAGAGAAGTCTTAATGCCATGAAAAGACAGGACCAATCAACACACTTCTTGTGTGTGAATCTTTTAAGTTTAGATGCTTACTATATTTCATTTTTGAGTCCACTATAAATGTTGCTCCTGAGTAACATTCAGGCTTATTCTTGCACAGACAGAGCTAAGAAACACCTCAGATGTGAGCAAGGTCACAGATGACTTCTCTGTCAGTATCAAAGCAAGAGGGGCCTGTCCTCATACTCCATATGATCTCAGTTGTCACAGCAGAAAGCAAGATTCCTATCTGCTATAGATTGTGTGGCTGTATGCCTTTGCATACTGATTTAGTGAGCTCTTAAACAGACAAAATTTTCTTAAACACATTAAGTCCAGTAAAACTAAGAGAATGATACATAAGATGCAGCTCCAGTCCTCTAGGACTGTGGACCTACTCCTCCATACCAAATCTCCAGCAATCAATAGTACTGTGGGGAAATAAAAACTGAGCTGGTCTCAAATCCTGGCCAGGAACATTTCCTGACCAGGCTTTGTCCACACAGCATCCATCAGTCAGTTGGACAATAAACTCCTTTTCTCACAGGCAATGGGCAATGCTGCTAGCAAAGACACACATTTTTTTCCTCTCATCTACTTTTAAATGACTACTAGTGAAGAGGGAATAGAAGTGTTCTGTTACATTACAGGTGTTTGCCACCCAGACTAGCTTAACACAGAATAAATTTTCAAGAGAAATTTGGGCAGGTAGAGGTAATTTTTCTCCAGCATCAGGATTAACAGCAAACAAACTCAAGAAACACAAAACACCACTGGAAGAACAAACTCATGATCTCATAACTGCTGCTGTTTAAAGCATTTAATTTTTTCTCTTAATCTTCCTGAAATTTATTTTCTGAATATACAGACAGTTTCTACTGAAAGAGCAAATACCTGGAAGTGCACACACCAGGAAACTTGCTTAATAACTATTACTGCAGGAACACGGTTTGACATTACACCAGTATGATTTGTGCCAAAAAAAACCTCTATTAAAATCTAACATAAAAACTTTGTATTGAAGCCTTAATTTTGTGTTTTAATCACAGTTCTATTTATGTAAAGCAATACTGCAGAATACTTTGTCCACAGTTTTTTGGAAAGAGTAAATATTCCACTTATATAAAGCAGAAAATTTCAAATCAATATCAAGATACTGCTGAATTTCAGCACTGGAACTTTATTTATGTTTAATTCCACTAGTTAATATACTCTGCAATCTACAGATTACAGAGAATGGATCAGGATACAGACTGTGTTGGATAATCCATTCATTCCTAAAAAAGCACAAATTCTATTTTTTGTAAATCCATGCTGGTTTTGCACAAAAACTTCAGTGATTTATATGTCATTGCACAAACCAGGATTAAACCAAAACTGTTTCTAATAATCAGACCAGAGCCAAAGAACTTAAAACTCTTCACATGTCTCTGGTGAGCAAACAGAGCTACGAATAAACAAAAAACATCTAAAGTAAAATCTACGCTAATATTTTATTATCTAGAGCTAATAAGGAAACCCAACAGGCTGAAAGTAAGCAGAAAACGGTACATGGACTCTGTACTCACATGAAGTTCTGTCCTGTAAGTTACCAAATTTCACTGGCTATAATAGACTCTTCAGGTAAATCCAGCATTTTATTTTTCTAAATAAATAAATTAATATTAGGAAGACCTGTACAGGAGGCACAGTTTAAATCAACTTATGAAGCTTTTGGGGAAACATGATCCTAGTGTAATCAAAATGGTATTTTCATAACATAACAATATCAATAATAGAAGGCATGTTCTTTTTGTTCAAAGGTGCTATGTTTTGAAAATATTGCCATGTAGTATTTACGGTAACAGCTGTACAGTTAAACTTTAGGCACAAACTGAACTGCAGAGGATCTGCTGCATAAATATAATTCCCATGGCAACTAAGTGTGCTACTAGATAACAGAGAAAAAAGGATTTATGTGTTTGCTGAGCTGTCTTGCCCTAGAGGAATTCTCCAGGCAAATGCAGGCCACCTGCCACATGTTATATTAAGCTCAGCCTTCTGGACTTATTTCCAAATCTACAGCAAAAAGGTCCACCAAGTTCCATTTGAAGTTTCCCTGTCATGGTCCTAGTCACTCCAAAATACACAGCTCACTCTTCAATATGCTTCAGATTATATATTGCAACAGAGATGTTTAACAATAAGTAAGTGTATTTCTGATTGTGATTTTTTGAATCTAAATCCTCCACAGAAAGTGGACAAGCAATGTGAATCTTCAAATTCATTTAAAGTTTTGTGCGTGTCCAATTGTACTGAGGTGCACTATTAAAGTGTGTGTAGTTTTTAAACTCTACTAAAAACAGTATTCCTGTTTTAATATTATAAGGAAAAATATTTGGGTCAGATCATTCACATAGTATCTTTCTAAACAATAAATACATTATAGGTCCAAAAGACTTGCCTTCATATGCAGGAAAAAAACCAAAACAACCATTTTTGCTAGAATACATTGCTAATAGAGAAGCAATGCTTGGAAATGCTTTAATTTGGAATATTATACTGGGAATGACAAAAGACCACTAAAGTAGTAGAAAAAATACAATCATGTGGCAAGCAATAGACAAACCTAATGCAAATAATGCCAACAAGTCATCAAAGGACCAGAGTATGCGTGAAAGAGCACACTGTTTACAGTGTTTTCCTTGTCAATTTTGCCTCTTGGATATTGACTAAAAAAACTTTAAGAAACTGTATTTAGCAAAGAAGAATATCCCTAGGTATAAGTCCCAGAAAGAAAACTGCTTTGCTCCATTCTCCCTGGGAAAACCCAGCGACACTTTAAAGAGGTAGCAGAGTTTGCCTGATAATGACATGAATTTTAGCAGGGGAACACGCCCCATACACTTTTTTTTGGTAGTTTGTAAATCTAGCTCATTGCTAAGTCAATGGTCAGCATCAGGCAGCAACAGCACCATGAATTTGGGCACCTACACTTATGAAACACCTTCATGTTATCCTTCCAAAGTCACCATGCAGAAGATGGACAAGCCATTAACATGGGCTTCCTGCTGTCTTACTACTTGTGCTCATCTCTCCAGAGTTGTTCATTTACATCCCCACCTTAGCCTAAACCATCTTGCTTCAGCTCCATGTGAACCATGAGCTTGAACCAAAGTCCACAGAAGTTAAATGAAGCCTTGTGCTAGCATGAAGACATTTTGTTAAGTAATAGGATAGCATGCATTCCCATTGTCTTTTATTCTCCTTGCTCTTGTTTGAGCAAGTAATCAGTAAGTCCAGTGTTTTAACAAAGAGAAGAAAAATAATATTAATTATTGTGAACTTCTGTTGCAGTGGTCACAAATTAATCTCTCTTCAGGATAGTCATAAAGTATTTGCATTAAAATGCAGAACTGCATGTGCAAGGACAGAAAAAGAGGAACACTTAATGGAACACTTGTTCATCACTGCAAAATAACATCTGTGTTATATAAAACCACTAAAAAAACAGTACACAACAGAAATGAGTTAAAGATCAACATGACATAACCACATAAGAATATGCATTTTTATTACTAATAATAGTTTATACGCCCTAATGATTTTTTGTTCTTTTTAGAAAAAAAAGGGTAAAAATAGAGGACTATCATTAAGTATTACTCTGACTTGAGCTTTCTTAGAAGTGATCACACAAAATACTTCACCAATAGATATGACAAATGCACTTTATATTTCAATGTGTCAAACCATTTCAATACTCAGAAACTATGTTAAAGCTGGCAGGCAAGCAGACTATATTAAATTTTTCTCTGGAATCGACTTCAATTCTGTACTGAATTATTGGAATTTTAGTGACCCTAAAAAAGGCTGTCAAAAATAATATTCAACACAGAGTTTCCAAATCTAATGCTCTATTACGCATACTTCACATAAAATAATATAGTTTCAATATAAGCAAATCAGTCAAGAACAACATTCTATTTGTACTTATAATTTTGCATACAGTTGTATATTGATTTTTCACAGCATTTTTTAAATGTACCTTCTCCTGAAAAAAATAGTCAGAGGCTACATGTGGCGATTCACTTTGTTGCAGATTTGATACAGTTGGAAACCCTTTTTAAAGAAATAAATAAAAAATCTACCAACATGGGACTGTAAACATGTTAATAGCTGTTTCAGAACTCCGATTTTTCAAGACTCATATAGACTTGTACATAACAAAATTCTCTTAAGAATTTTTTTAGTGCCAGAAAAATGGTTGTATTTACAAATCACTTAATTTCTTTTCCTTCCATTTAATTTGATGTTCTCTCTGCACAATGAAATTCAACAGCAGTATTTATTTTCTTCTTTATTTTTTTCCCTTGTCTTCACAATAATCAACATGTTACTATCTTGCTTTTAAGACATCTTAAAATTAAGCTCTGGTATTTTACTATTCATACTAATAATGTAAAAAATTTAAGAGTTAGGCTTGCCATTTACCTGCTCACTATTAATTCCAACCACTTCTTTCTGTTAAATCCCTATTGTTACAAAATGCTGCCAGTAAAGTGATCACAGAAGTACAGAATCACAGAATAATCTAAGTTGGAAGGGACCCACAAGGATCATCAAGCCCAGCTCTTAAATGGCACTAAGTATAGGAGTACCTTTTCTCTTGTATCACTGATGCTATAGATGTACAGAAGTCACAAGATCAGGGTGTGCTTCACTTAAATAAGGGAATTCAATCATATATCACAGCTCAGGAGGAGGCATGGTTAAATCCACAGTAGCTTGGTAAGCAACACAGAAAGCCCATCAGCAGCTTAACTCTGTGACAGACCCAGAGGCAACTTGAGAGCTGTCAGCACAACTGCCTGTGAAGCTCACAAGGGAAGCAATAGCCAATTATGCCCCATGACCTGCTACTGGAAAACACAGTGAGAAAGATAACAAATCAAGGGCTTGAAAAACTTTTCAGAGAAGCTACGTAGTTTACTTCCTACCAAACATGCATCTCACTTCAAGCTTTTAAGAACAGGGTAGCATTCAGTGACCGTGCTCTGCCTGACCCTTATGAAAGAGGACCACGCCTTCAACATTCCCTACGTGGATAAAAACATACAGGCCATTCACCTGGAAGCTAAGCTTTAGCTATAGCTGCAGAATATTAACACTTGGATCTCTGTTTTGGTTGCTTGGCTCTCATATCAGTGTGAATGATCAGCATCAAAACCAAACTAGACTCAACTAGAAAGGAACCGAGCCTACTTGTAAATTTTCTTTCCATCCAGACCTTCTGATGGATGGGTCTGAGTAGCTATAAAATTTAACTGGGAATAATATTTATTTTGTTCACAGCAGCAAATAAAATAGAAAGAGCTTTTCCTGATTCTCACTACCTGATCTACCTCCTTCCTCTGGCCAGCACTGTTTCCCTAACTACACTGTTACACGGTCTTCCCTGCTACCTCAGTCTAAAACCTAGCTTAAGTTCAGGCTCAGTGAACTACACTGAAGTTGTGTACACAACACCAACTTCAACAGTGACCTGCAAGTTGAGCTCAGAAACATTTCTAATTATTCTGTGTCTGCCAACAGTCATTCATGGATTCAATCTGATCTACAGAAAGTAATAAAAATTTCAGCCTCCGGCTTCAACAAGGATAGCATCAAGCCAGTATATGTCTAGGTTAAAATAATCATGTTGAGAGGTGTAGTACACAGTTTATGCCTGTGTTTTACTAAAAAAACATACTTACAGTTTATTTGAGGGCTTAAGCAGCATTTTAAAGATATGCAGGACTTTGGAAAGCCATCAGTATGCAGGATGAATTTCACTCTTTCACCGAGGTAAGAATACTTGATTTGCAGGTAACATGCAAAGTAGTTTTAGTTATAAGCCATAAGCAAATGCAAAGAATCTGAAGCACACTGGCTGTGCGCTATTTAAATAAACACTAACAAAGGGCAAATAAATTAAAACACTTCAAGTAATTAAAGATGTAGATTAAATAGTTGTGTCACACACAGAGAAATCAACCCCCTTCATCAACCCCCAAAAAGAACAGAAGTAACTGACATGCTGGTTTAAACTTTCATAATTTCAAAGCATGAGGGGACAAAATGTGTGAGAGTCTACTGAATATGCAGACATAGCATTTGAAGATGATGACCAGGGTTATTTTACAGTTCTGTGACCATTTTGGTGTCTGGGGTGGCAGGAGTCCTCTCTGGGAGCAGTGGTCCAAAACACTTTGTTCTACAGGAAGGGTTTTCTGAGCAAGAAGAAAATTGTGGCCTTTTAAAATGACTGACTCTCTAGAGGTCGTGGTACCATATATCAAACAAAGTAAAATTAAATTCCCTGATTTTAAATATTAATTCCTGTTAAACCACAATCATGCAGCTAATTTTCTCTAGTCAATGCATTATTAAGGCAATTAGAAAAGGGGTCAAAATCTACTAAATTATCCACTTAAATGTCTTGATGGCCAAACTCCACTGAAAGATCAAGTTTCCTAAATTGTGAACCAAACTATGCAGTCAAGAAAAAAACATAAATAAAAAGTACATCATTGTGAAACAGGGAAAATACCAGATATATTTCCCTTCTGATAATTGTATTTGCTTGAAGTTCATGTGACTGAACTGTGAACACAAACATCCATTCCTAAAAACCAATTAAGCATATCTCTGTTGATAGTCACATCCTTGGGCATTTCCTGTGGATGCACTCGGTACACACACCTTTTCCTCTTTGCCTAAATAGCTTGAGAGAAACACTGATTGAACCAGTAGTACTGCATAGCCAATAACACAATGCCAGCCTGGCCTTCTACAGGGCTTGCTGCCAGGGAATTTGAGAACGTATCAGTCATCTCAGAAGCAGAATGAGTGCTACAAATCTCTCTCAACAAGAAGCGAGGCTTGGGTGGATAAGGTGAAGAAAAGGGTGTGGACTGATTTGAAAGGTTCCTAGTACAAACTGCAAAAAATTTCTGAAAGATTCTCTAGGAAGCTTCTTACCCCGATCAAGGATTTCTGCACAAAAGAACAATATGACCCTTTAATAAAACATTTTTAAAGGCTTTAATGAATATAAATTAGATTAGGTAATCAATACATATTACTATGTTATATTTTTATCAAATTATATTCAAAAGCAGCCTCTCTCATCCAGTTTGTAATTTCCAGAGTGGGTTCTGATTGACATTCCTCTAAACAAAGGATGCCTGAAATATGACTATATTATTGGCATTTTGTCAATGGTAGCAAGTTACAACTTGTCTAATAACTGAAAGCTAATGATAATTAGCTCTTGCCAAGTCTGGTAATGTACCCAGTTACTATTTAGCACTCAGATTGTAAAAGCAAAAGCTCTGTTTTGTGGTACTGTAGAAGTTTTAGAAAAGAACCAAAAGATTGCTTGCGTACTTTCTGTTCAAGTCAAGAGGAAATTAAATATATCACACTCTTGATGTCTTGGCCTCAAAATTAGCACAAATATAACATAGGTGGGAGAAAATATGTTTACTTCTTATTTTTATGGCTTATCTGAGACAATTTTTTAACTACATAAGTTTTTCAGTTTTTAAATATTTTTTTTCAGAACAAATTTATAGTCAGATCTATGATTTAGCATCTCATTCAGTAAACACGCAAACCAATGCATCCTGCCCAGAAATGGAAGGAAGAGTTTAACATTAAATAAGTGTTGGTTTAAAGAAAACCAAAGCAACTAACCTCAAAGAAACAATGTAGGACATACCCTACATCAAATGAAACTATTTTTGCTGCTAGAAGTCCCAAAAAGATAGCGATAAGAAAATATGGAAGACAAAAAAAATTTTTTGCAAAATGGTACATTCTTTTCTCCATCCATTTGCTGAATATATAACCCAACATCAGTGACAAGAGAAAAATCAAACACAATTGTTTGACAGAGCAAATGTGGTCTATAAAAGGTGAAGCAAATATTTTCGAACACCAGCTGGAAGATATTCCATTGTGGTAAAATTGGAAGTATGCATGCTAAAACATGGCTGGGCAGATGAGAATCTTCAGACCACTCAGACCCCTCAGTGCACTCAGAGTTATGTTTGGATGCCACCTGGAAGCACTTTGCTTTTATGACATTCTAGAACCAAAATGAAGTTGCTTTTCAGAAGCAGGCACAAAGGTAAATATATCCTTCAGATGAGTTGCCTGCAGGACAGAACTTGTTACTGTAAGAGAAGCAAAAGATTAGCTGTTTAGTAAAGAATCTAAGCATTGTGACATTTAAGATCTGATCATCTCCAAGGCTGGCTTGAGAATGTGGAGATGTCTGGTTGGTAGGGTGGGACCTGCATGCTTGAGTCATGGTCTCTGCTTTGACCAGCCTGGGGAGGGAATACACACTTCAGGCTCACAAGACTCCTTCTAATCAAAGGTCAGTCTTCAAACTTTGATTTTGAACACCTTATGACACAGAGTAATGAGAACGTAAGTCAGTGGGAAAGAGGTATTTCTCTACATGGAGGTTTCACCTTTTCCTGCTGAGCAAAGAACAGCTGCTTTTTTACTATTCATTCCAGATCTTCTTTGTTAGTACTATCTACTTTTGATTTAAAAGTCACTGTCCTGATTGGTGGTACAATAGCTGACAAAAACTTTTCTTGTACACAAATACCATTTACTCAGAAAACAGGAGATTTTCAGGAAATGTGTCATAAACAATTTCATAACCTTAAAAAAATTCAGACTGGATCTCAAAAGCACTGAATACTGCTTAAATGCAATTTTTCCTTGAGGTTTTTCACATCCCATTACTTTGCTACCAGTATTTTCTTTAGCATTTCCAGTCCTGGCTGCTATGTGTCCTCATCTACATGGCCTGCCATTTACCCTTTATGGTGAAACTTTAAGATATCCCTAGTTTATCACAAAAAAACCAAAAAAACAAACAAAAAAACCAACAAAACCAAAAAAAACCCCAGAACTATCTCAAAGCCTACTTTTATGACACCAGTGCTGTGTTGCGTGTTAATTCATACTGCCACAACACTACCAGGCCACTGTCAAGAGTCTTGGCAAGTACTTCATCCTTCTGTACTGCCTGCAGCTTTGCCCTACCACCACAGGCTGCCCAGCTCATGCTGTCATGAGACTGTTACATAAAAGCCATTAACACCCTTCATTTACAAAAAAAAAAAAAAAAAAGAAATCACTAACCTATCTCATACTTTCTCACTGCTGTTATGTTATTGCTGTGGGAAAAACCTTCCTTTGCCCAGTGACATTTTGTTCCGGGCTGTCTTTGAAATTTCTTCTGAAAGCAAAGAACTTCTTTATAAAACATCCACCAAACAAATAACATCTTCCCCAACACAGTTGAATGTTTATGTGGTGAAAATTTTTGTATTTGTGAGCATTCAGAATTTTAATCATAATTTCTTTGACATGCAGAAATAAACAGTGTGTGTGAAGTAGCATCCTTTAGAAAATAGAATCCCAAATAAAAAAGATAGAAGTCAAGAGAAGACTCTGTTCCCTGCTAAATTAATTACAATGGGAGTCAACAGAATTTAGCAGTACTGATAGGTTTATTTTCATGCCTGCCTTCACTCTGTCAATTCTTCCCAAAAGAACTAATGCTGCAGGTGATTTGAATGGCTTCCCCCCACCACCAAAGACACACACACACACACACACACACAAAAAGATCCAGAACCAAAACTTCACCCCACAGGGAGCCTTGGTGCTTACATTCAACTAAATGACATTAATACTGCCTTAACAGTAGCATTTCACCTCTGACACCCTCTTCTGCTCCAATGCATTGACTGTAGTGCATCTTTGTAGTGCATCCATGTTGATCCTGCTGAAGCACAAGCTGCAGATGGCATTTTTTCTATCATCAAGCGAGCACAAGTCTGGAATAAGGGTATTGAAGCAGCAATGCCTATGTCCCAAGAATAGCTGGCCACAGGTCTGAAGGGCAAGGCACAGAAGAGAAATACAGCAAAAGGACTGACATCAGACAGTTAACTTTTTTAACTCACACAATTCTTGGAAGGCCTAAGTAGCTGCAGGTTTCATGGTCAACATACTTAATGTCTGTTAGTACCAAAAAAGAACTGAGGATAATTTTCAAGAGGTTTTTCAGATTGCTTCAAGAACAATGCTGTCTCTGGTGGTCACATCTAGCTAAAGTCAGCTCAGAGACAGAATATTTTGCTTACTACAGCATAATTTTCTCTGGTAAGGTTAATCATGTTCTTTCCCATTATTATGGAAAACCTATCAGGCATGTTTGACTGTTATAAACACCACCAGTCTATTACCCACAAAAGCAACAATTTTCCAAGACATCAGTAAATCACTGTATCCCAGCTGTGTGCCAGCTCTTTACGGCACTTACTTTTTGAACTGAATTTCTCATGCTAGAGGTGTTTGTGTGGGGAGACAAGGAAGTGTTCTCAGCTTCAGCTAGCAACAAGAAGAAAGGCAGCACTGTCATGAGAGCAGATACACACAGGGACAAAGAACTGGAATGATCCTTAGCGATGAAAAGCTTGAACTTGACTGAACTGAAAAATTAGAGAGAAAGAAACTGAAAGGGAAAGGACCACTAAAAAAGACAAGGAACTTAAGACAATTCACATCTTCATTAATGATCTGGATAATGGGGCAGGGTGCACCCTCAGCAAGGGTGCTGATATCAGAGACTGATACTTCCCACAACTGGGAGATGTGGCTGATACACCAGAGGGTCACACCCAGAGGAACCTTGACAGCCTGACAGGAACCTCATTAAGTTGAGCAAGGAGAAGTGCAAACTCCTGCACCAACATAATACTGGGAGTCACCCAGCTGGAAAGCAGCTTGGCAGAAAAGGACCTAGGAATCCTTGTGGACACTAAGTTGAACATGAGCCAGCAATATACAATTGCAGCAAGAAAGGCAGATGGTATCCCAGGCTGCATTAGAGAATCTGTACGGCCACATTAGAAATTGACTGACTTTATCCGCACATAGGTTAGCAATTAAAAAAAAAAAATTAATAGGACAAGTAAAGAAAGAATTTTAACGCTAGGGACACAGTAATGTTGGGGACACATAGGTTTCTTTTAGTAGATGAACCAATCAGAACTGGACAAACTGGGAGTATTTGGGAGTATGCATATGAATATGACAATGGAAATCTGAAAGATAATAAAAATCAGTAAGGAGCAATTTTGGGAGAAACCCTTTATAGTCTTTTTTCCCTGCACAATTGTATTTCAAATGAATGAGATACTTTTAAGCACTGCAGACATTACGTGAAACAAACTTTAGCCCTGTTAATCCTTGTAGCTTTTTTCCCTCACCCCGGGTACATCAGGTACCCTCTAAGTACAGCCTGGGTGTACTTAGATTGGAAGATCCCTTTTACCAATACAGGAGAACTGTCTAAGAGGGGACAATCCTACCCTTGCCAGGTACTGTGAAATATGTCACACATTTGCCTGTCATAGCCAACACAGGTCTCCTAACAATTAGAACAGATCTCAGAGATAACAGTGAATCACAACCATAACTCTTGTGTCTGCCATCTTCACATTAATCTGGGGAGAGGGAGAAATCTTCAGAATGGAAAAGAACTGAAAAACACAAAGAACACCCCTGATTTTCTTCATTTGTTATACATGGAGCAGAACCACTTAATATGCTGTTTTACCTAGAACATCAGTGACACTGGGCACTGTAAGGAAAGACAAGATAAAATTACTGGGTATCTGTTGCATGACAACATCATAAATGGATGTATGGAATAAGACTTCCTCAGAACAGGCCCCCCAAGAAAGGAGGGGACGGGGTTTGTTACTTCTCTGACACTGCTTATCCTTCTGCTCTTCCCAAACAATATTAACCGTGATCTTAGACAAGGCAAGGTGATAGTATAGGTAACTCTGTTATTGTTGGGTTATTTTAGCACCATATAGTTGTTGTCTATGTGGTTCCAAGAAAATATTCTGTTTGTTTAGACTTTCAATTTGTATAGGACCTTGATCAAAAAGACTAGCTAGAAAGAGATAAATGCATTTCCTTGTTTCCCAAAACCACTACTGCTATCATAATCCGAAAGATGCATCATAGAAGTATTAAAGAACACCTGTGATCCAAGTCAGCAAAAGGGGTCCCAACCACATAGAAAATTTTAAAAATTTTGAAGATGGTAAATTATATTCTTCTGAAGACAAGCATTTTTCTAAGCTTCTTTTGAAGCCACAGGCAGAGTCCCGCTTTGCTCACCTCCAGTCTCCTTCACAATAAGAATAGGTTGAGCTGTATTGATCTTAATTTTGTCCATGGACATACAGGGTACCTGAAATATGGAGTTATTTTTTAAATTCTTTTCCATGTTAATAAAGCAGGAGACCTAGAAAAAGTCCACCAGTCTCAATGACTCAAAGCTACTGATAACTCCATGTTTCTGTATTGAAGTCTTTTCACTCTGATAGCCCAGAAAGAATGGCTGACATACCCAAAGATGTTTGATGAAAATGGGGTGTTTAACTCCCTTATTCTGTCCAACACATGCAAAGACTTAATTTCCCTCACTTCATGACCTATTTGAGTGCACTACCTAATTTTTATTCCTTTCTATGTGATTTGAATTTACCATTAAAATATTTTTAATATCTGACTGCAATAGCTCAGAATTGATCCAACTGAGCATCCGATTTCAGAGCTTGCTTTCCTTTCTTGAAAAGGATTTGAATCTTGATTCCTTCCATTTTTCCCAAGAGAAAGCTCATGAAGTGTATAGCCTGACAGGACTCAGTGTTGGTGAGAAGTTTTTGAAAAACAAGCAGAGGCTGTTAGAATGATAATCAGTCTTTGGGTTTTCCTATTACTTTACTGTTTTCAGGGACCTCATAAGAGCAGCAAAGTGGCTGCATTCCTGTTTACCTAATCTGGGAAGGTGGTAAAGACCAGCAAATTTTGTTGAGTAAAGGTCTCCCTCAGTAAAAAAATGATGATTCCCTGGTAGGAAAGACATGTTTAACCTCAGTGACAGAGGCTGGAGCTACATGGTGAGGAATTTCTGGCTTTATAAACTTTGAGTCAAAGTTTAGCACAAATAAAATTAGAAGATGGCTAAGAAGTTCTTTATCACCTGCTTATTTCTTTCCAGGATTCCTTTCCAACAATTCCTTAAGCTGGGAGTCATGACCTGAGCATGAGGAGTCTGCAGTGGTAACTAGAAAAGAAAACTCGGTCTTTAAGTCATGATAACCCACAGCAGTATTTTGTGACAACTGAGCATTTCTTCCATTACTTGAACACAACAAAAGGCTATATTTCTATTGCTGTCTTTCAAGCAGTCTGGGGAGAGATGTAAACCTATTGGCATAGAGATATTCTGGTATATGCAAACATTATCTTAAGCATGGTTAACACTTAAGCTAAGTGTGTGGTGGTTAGGTTTTAGTTTAGGGATGGTTTGCTCCTACACACCCTCCCCCCTCCCCCTTCTTTTTTAACTGCTGACTTGGCTGCTTTCTAGCTCTGGTTTAGTCTGCTAGGATTCCAATGCAAAGGAAGTAGGAACTCTTTGGGAATTATGTGCGTGTACAGCTGTATGCCCTACAAGTTCAAGCCACATTTATGGTCCATTCTTCTCAATTCTGATCTTTCACACTGCACTCCACTGAGAGGAAGAGGGTAACTGCACTGAAGATTATCACTATAGCTGCATTTCAGGAAGGCATGAGGAAAATGTGTGTTCATCTCATATCTATTAATGTATGCCCTTTTGGGATAGCCGTCCCACAAATCTGGCCTCACTAGTAAAAATCTGCTTGTAGGCACCAGTTGTGTTCCCTAGATTTGGCAGGAGGCACAGCTTGAAAAACAGAAAAGGTAGAGAAGTGGCTCGGTTCTGCAAAGACAGGGCTAGTGGAGCAATGGGTAGGGTGTTTCTTTACATGGGGCTCTACTTCCTCTTCATTTGTAGGTTGAGAAATGCTGTTTTCTTCAAACTATTTTTGTTCCAGATTAAGGAACAAAGACTCAAAGCAGCAATACCAGCTCCAATTCAGTTCTGTTTCATTCCCCTCCTGTCAGAAAAAAAGTGACCAAGTATGTTTCTACTCAAAATGCCTGCAAAAGCTATACCCTGTACAGAGGTAGCTGAGCTTCCATCTGAAATATCACAGTGGCAGGAAGAACTGATCTTTCCTTACCTCTCTTGTCTTTCCCACACTCATTTTTCCTTCATCAAAAAAAAAAATTTAGAGGAGGAGGAAGATAATTATGCCCTTGCAAAAGGAAGTTGAGACAAAGAATTAGCCTCCTAAAGTCAAACAATTTTACCATGCAACCAGAAACTGGATAAAACACTGTCCCAGGATGCTGGTCTAAAGAAAAGCTTAAGATGTTAGAATAGCCCTTGTAAAAATGCTGCCAAAATTTTGATTTGATAATAAGCTATGAGTGCAGACAAAATAAGGAGGGAATCACAGGGCATGGAGCATTCCACCACCACTGTATCTGGTACCAAGCTACAAATGGGATGAAGTCACAGGTGCATCTATCAGGGGAAAAAAAAGATTTCCTGTGGGTAAAATTCATGTCTCTCTGGAAATACTACAGCTGATGCATATGTTGTTCAGAGGCACTGCAAATTCTCTTCTGGAAGCTCTCAGATAAAAACAGTCTCCTCAGAGAAACCAAGATAAATCTTTGCTTCTCACGCACATCTCAGATTCTGCCCAAAATGAATGAGGGAATAAGGACAATTAGAAGAAGAAAAAAGCTTCAATTAGCATACAAATATCTTGGCAATCAGGCAATAGTAGCAAAGGAAATGCAGAAAAAAATACATGACAGTTTAATGGGGAATTCTTAAAATATTTTATTTTTTAAGATTTATTGAAGTGTGTATGTGACATTTTAATAAGCTTGTCCCAACATCCAGTATTTTTGAAGTTTGCTTGAGTATAGTAGGAATTCTTTATATTAATGAATTGTGACCAGGGTTTTGCATTTTGTTCATGGAACAAGACACAGTTTCTGCACGTGCTCACTAAAATGCACACTAATGTTTAATATTTTTCTTACAATTTCTTCTATTTATTTAAATCCACGCAATGTTGTTTTCATTTGCAAATATAAAGAAAAGAGATAGTGACATGAAGAGGAAGGGCTGTCCTTTGAAATGTGAACTTAACCATAGGGGCTAAAATGTCTAAAATAACTTCTTTCAGTTAAGAGTAGCTCAACACATGCTATTATGAATCAAGTACCTTATGAAATTACTTTGTAGACACCAATTACTTACACAGTACATAATGCATTTTTCTGCTAGGTAAAATTAAGTCTCAGCAATGAAAACACCATGCCCAATAATTTGCACAAGAAAAATGGAAAGAGGATACATAAATCAGTGGAACAAACAAAAGCCTTATGCTCTGATTTCAGCCAAAACTTAAATCTTAGCAGAAGTAAGTTTCAGAACTGAAATCACCATACCCAACAATTTGTGCAAGAGAAAAAGAAAAGAGCATACATAAATTGGTGGAACAAACGAAAGCCCTTTCTGCTACACTCTAATTTCAACCAGCTCTTAAACCCTCGTAGAAATGAGTTTGGTGATTTCAGCTGAATTTCACAGTTAGCATCAGAAAACTAGTTTCAATTATTAGCTACAATTTCATTTGATTAAAAGCCCCTAATCTGGAGATGCCCAGGACTCTGCTAGCTTGTAAATTAAGTTAACATTTTCCTTCACCTCAAGACAGGAGGATTGCTCAGAGCTAGGATTCAATGCACCACGTGTTTTACAAAGATAAACAAGTGCCTTATGTTACTTTAATACTTTAACCTTCATGAGCCACGAAGTATTTCTCTCAAAATATTTAAATATTGTTCTCTGATTGCTATTAGGCATCCACCATACTTCAGGGGAGTCTGGAAAGCAGGAAGAACTCTTTTTATCAGAGGTCTCTGTCAATGTACCAGAAAGAACCTGGACCTACAGTACCCCTCTCTCCCCCCACCATATGAGCACACACAGAAGGGAGAGGATGTGAGAGAAGTTAAGCACTGCCACCTTCACATAAATCTAGTATCCTAGCCTCCTATTCAGTCGAGCTAGAGGATATGTTTAAATGCAGTTGATAAGACAAACAGATATAAGCTTCACAGAAGCATAGAATACAGGAATCTTCCATCAGCATTGTCTACCCCACATGCTTTTTTTTAAAAAAAAGATACAGTAGAAAATTTTCTTTTTATATAAAATTTGCAGTATTTGAAACTATGTACCTATGATTTGAAGAAAAAGGCTAGTAAAGCCCATTTTTTATTCTTTCAGCTAGGCACAAGAAAAAGCTGACATATGGAAGAGAGCTGTGAACAGAGAAAAGATGCACCTTTGGTCATTATGTCCTAGAATAACTTAAGAAGTGTCACTCAGGATTGGTGCTGGGTGCTCTGCAATGCAGTGGGGGAATTAGATCTGTTATCATTCTTCCTACTCTAATAAAAAATATAGAAGGAGTCAAACAAGCCATGAGAAATTAACACAGAAGAAAAGCATTTAGAAAAATCCAGAACCCATTTGCACTGGCAGTCCCTTTGTTATTAATGCTTCCAGTGCCCATGAATACTTTTGGCCCTTGCCCTTGTCTGGTGCAACTGACTGATGGAATACTCACAACACAGAAAACAACTTCAGAAAATGCAGTATTTTCAATCTACTTCCCTGGTGACTTGCAAATCTTTGTGAAATCATACACCCACAGGACTGTATCACTTGTAGAACGATTCCGAAGATTTTGAAGAGCATTAACCTGCATAAACTTGGCCTATCAATAAAGTTAAACTGCAGCTGCTTTTACAGTGGAGGCATTCACGATAGTTTTCTATTCATTTCACTACTCTGTACTACACTACTATTCTGACTTTTTTTTCTTTGTGTGTGTTATTCATCTGGACAAGATCTCTTTTCACTGGGAATAACAGAAAGTATGGGATTTATTGCTATAATGAAGTTCTTTCAAATCTCTGTTTTCTCTCTCTAAAGGACAGGAGGATAGGCGTTCATCTCATCAGGCAGCTTATTAGGATTAGCACTGAGTAAGACACCACAGAATGTCAAGCCTATCAGTTACTAAACATGCATCATACAAACTTTGTCTTTGCGAGAACCTCTGCTCTGCATTTGTCATCCACCTGAATAATTAACAAGTACATGCTGCCTGCCAGCAGCTTAGGGAATTAATTTTCCCAGATTAAATGCAGATCACGTCTGCAAAAAACTCAGACCACACACATGCTGCACTACTACCTTTCAAACATTAAAAGCAAGGAAACAAGTTTTATTATGGTCTCAGCTGAGTCTGACCTAAAACTTATTTATTATAGGTATGACTTCATAATCATTATGAAGTGGTCAGAGAGGTTTTAATATCCAACTCATGCAACAAGCCAACAAGGAACTCTCTTGAGCTGGTATGAGAAGCTATTTAAATAAATCTCCACTCTAGAGTTGCTTCCCTGTTTAATGTTATTC
Source organism: Aphelocoma coerulescens (assembly GCF_041296385.1). Taxonomy (NCBI): domain Eukaryota; kingdom Metazoa; phylum Chordata; class Aves; order Passeriformes; family Corvidae; genus Aphelocoma; species Aphelocoma coerulescens. The sequence continues at coordinate 41,187,954 of NC_091019.1, read as the reverse complement.
TATTCCCAAAATACTGAGACAGTCATAGAGAAAATCTAATGTCTGTAAACACTGAAGGTTTTTTGAACTTGAAGTATTTACTCTAGGCTCTTTAAAAATAGATTTAGAGATGAAAACTGCAGCATGCAATAACATGTATATTCATGCCAGGGACTGAAAACAAATGAGGTATCTCATTACCTGATATTTTCTGTGATCTAAGGCAACACTTGCCCCAAAATCAGAAGCCTGATAAAGACTGATCTCTATTTGAGATGATAAATATGACTGATTATTGAAAAACATGATGAAAAACATCCTTTTATACTATGCTTAATAAAACTGTTATTATATGATATAGGAATATTTATAATGATCTTAGGAAACTATGTTCTCTAAGAAAGTATCTGAGTGGACAAAGGATTGAGACTTACAGCTTCCAAGACACCCTTTCTCAATGGCCATTCCTCGATGTACTGACAGGTAAGCAGCAATATGATGTAGTTGGGAGATACGGTACCATTTGCCATGAGCCTCTACCAGTTCCATGTCTAATACGTGTAACAGTCCCAAAGAAGCTAAAGATGTACACAAAAAACCTGCAATTGTTGTTCCCAAACAAAAAGGACAGGAAATAAACCGAGTACACAGATGAACTTAATGCACTAAATTTCTTAGGATGTGAGTGTAACAGGACAGCCTAAACAAAGGGGGAAAAACCCCATCAATGGCGAAAGTATGTCGTACCTGCCTCTACCTCGCCGAAGGAGTCAAAGTCTTTATCCTGTCAGTTTCTGCAAGCTTTCTATGTACAGAACTCACAGCAAAGGTAACAGGAGTCATAGGTATTAAAACATGCAGGACTAGGACCTCCATCTTAAAGAAAAGCTTCACTTCAGTAAGGCAGTGTGTTCCTCCTTTGACTCTTCTGTCCTGAGATGCAGCTTTCTCCAGAACACTGAGAGTTCAAGACCTCTTGGGTGCATTAGTCTGGTCTTCAATTTGCCTTTCCTATAAGTTAAGCTTCTGAAGACTCACTATGCCTGCACCATCTACCCGGACGTAGATACTACTGCAGCTTCCTTTTGGTTAAAGTACATTGCAATATTTTTACTACCTTCTTAAAAACTGGAATGGGAGGGAAATTACCTGCAGAATTATATTTGTAATATATACAGTAGTAATAGATGACTACATAACATGTTATTCCAATAAATACTAAAGGCAGTGGTTAAAGATGGCTCTTCTTTTTGCATTTAGTCTGAGCTTTGTACTGCTTGCAGCTCATGGGAATTAACACGAGTCCAATCTGAAAGTTATGAATTCAGAAAAATCTATGTGCACATATATATATTCCTTCAAAAACAAATAAAGAAATAGAGTACTTAAAATGGATGACAATTTAAAATATATGAACAAAACAACAACAAAACAACCCGTGAATGCTACCACATCAGTTTTTTCCAATTTTAAGAGGTTTTATTATGTGTTACAAGAAACTAATATCTACTTGTTATATAAAACATATACATATATTTGAATCTACATCTCCAAAAATCTGTCTACTCTCTTAAATTTACTATCAAAAAATAAAGTGATTGCTACTTCTGTGACCTACATTAAAAACCACTAACTTAATGGGAACGAATTACCAGTTAATCATCAAAGTAAACAAAAATCTATCAAAAAATTGTATTGAAGTGCAGTACTTATTACACTGCTAAATATTACTGCAATCATCTACACAAAAATCATCTTTTTGTTCTTTACTCATTAATAATCACACTCTCAGACATAAATATTTTCTGTAAAATTAACATAATACATCTATATTTATTTTCACTTTTGATGAAAGTAACAATTTTTTGGTCTCTAATATTACAGCATATACTTTATCCAGGGGAATGACTGAATGCAAAGACACAGTGCTGGGGTTTTTTCTAATTCACGTTCTCCATGTTTAATATTTTGCTTCCGTTATTGAAATTTAAATTGAAAAGACTTTGTATTGTCCACAGCAGAGACCTAGTTCTAACCACAGTATGCCTATCACTAGCAAACTAAAATTGAGGCCCTGCCCTTGGCCCTGGGGCTTAATCTCTGGGTAATGCTGGAAATGTTGCTCCATGCATGGATTAGCAAATTAAAAGAAGTTACAAACCTCTGCTGTGACTTGTATAACTCCTGCAGTCCCTAGATCATCATCCACAGTTACAGAACTAGGTTTAGCTGTTTTGAAAAGACATGGTAGGTAAAAGCAAATTGACAGAAAGATTTCTATGCACTACAAGTGGGAACTATCCGTGCCAAAACCCAAAGCCACAGTGGTAAATATGCACAAGCATTTCATTTAGAATTAATAGGTAATTTTGAAAACTATCCGAGTTCCTTTTGTCAAATATAACAGGTTTTGTTTAATCAAAAAACTAACAAAAACCCTATGACTAGCTACCAAGCTAGAGATATGCCATTATTTAGAAATTTTGCTAATAAAGATTGCTATAAAACAAATTAATCCAAATTTTTTCCCCTGTAAGTGTTGAAAAGTTGATATTCCTTTCAAGCTTTCTGTAATTTCGTTTATATCACAATGTTTTAGCAGAACATCCAAATAGTCTAGCATCTTATATTGCACAACACATGAACTTTGTGAATGCTTTTATTAAAACTGTGATACTTATTGATCTCAAAATAGATGCAGGTATAATAACTATTATTATTATTATTATTAGCCTATTATAGGAAAATTTTCCCTCAAAACAATAACATATACTCCCCATTTAGAACTTTTTATTTTGTTAAATATTCTCAAGGGAAAAAAAATCCTGCAGCAACTTTCTAAACAATATTCTCTTCACAGAAGCATGCATTACTATCTTAACAAATAGAGAAATATCAAATAAGTGACTATTTGTACATTCTCAATGAATATTTGAGGAAGTGAGGATATCCAGGCAGCTTAATATTATGCATCTGATTAATGTGTTACGGAGGATGCACATAGAATATGCTACATTATATAGGCTCTTGGGATACCAACTATAAACCCTTTATATTTGTATATAAACAAAATTTAACACTCCCAGTAGAAATTTACCCAACATTATTATAATATTATATTATTATTTTAATATATTATTAGTATTAGTTAATTCACTGTCCAACTTTTCTGAGAAGGGGCTGCTGTATTTTAAGGAGAAATAAATGCTTGCTTGAAATTTATTAGAATCATGACACATGATGTCTTATCTCTGTTCTAAAGTGCTTCAACCAAGCACCAGTTGCACTAGCACCCAGATTGAGTTTGAGGAATTCAAATGAAGCTGAAACACCACCATCTTGCCATAATCCTGAAACACCAAAAATTGCAGGAAGCAAAATGGATTTCAGTATAACTGGTAAAATACTCTAGCCACTCTGCTCCCATGACTTTTCTGGCATGAAACACCATCTCTGACTGATGCTGTTATGTGATTGTGACTGAAGGTATCTTTAACCTTATGGAAACATGGTCTTTCTCACTAGTGGCATGGCCCCTTGACCTGTGTATAAAAGATAACAATTGGTTTTTGTTTGGCAGAGATGGTAGTAATGGGGACGGACCAGTAATGCCACAGGCTGGCTGCTCAGATGGCTCTATGGGCAGAAGGAAGGCTCCTCCATTTCCTGACCAAAAAAAAAGCAGAGAGCACCTGATGAGGCTGCATTTACCCAGCCATGTGAGCTTCATTTGCTAGTCAGGACTATGTTCAAGACAGACACGGGAGCCACTATGCATAGGAGCTGTTAGAAGGATTGGAAAAGAGTACATGCTTGGCCATTTCGCCCAACAATTAAATTTTGAGCACTGATTTTATGCAGTGATTACAATTAAGAGTCTTTCACTGCCTCTGACAATAATATAGCATATATTACTTTCCTCTTCTAGTACAAGGAACAGTAAAACAACTGGAGACTGGTGGCAAAATTGCAGGTAGAAAAAAATTAAACCAGGATTATAACACAAAGTCTGCAGAGGCTAACTAAAGTAAAACATTTCCTGATAGGTTTTCTTGGGGTTTTTTTTGTTGTTTTTTTTTTTTGCCCAGACCTTCCAGTCATAAATAAAGAACATGCAGCATTTCTCTGAAGTACCTTGTAAGCAATGATATTGAGAGCAAAACATAGCTAAACAGTTCTGGAAGTGTATTTACAAGCCAGAGTTGACCTAATGAATGGCAATGCTTTCTACATTCTGTTACTCAGTTTTGCTTCTTGTCTAACCTATGCAAACCACTTGAGGTGCAGAAGGCAATTCAGCACCCAAGCTCACTCCAGCCACTGTTTTTTCTGCAGAGTTCCAGCAAGGGTCCCAGTCTGCAAGCACTAAGAAGCTGATTCTGCAATACTGTTGTCTTTCTCCTAGGAAGTTGCCTGGGACCACCAACTCATTTCCCACAGGCAATCCAGGAGCCATCAGATGATAATGGGTTTTAGTTTCCACCCACCTGGGCTGCATTCAAACTAGTGACCTAAGGTGAAGGTCTCCACATCCCATTACCAAACCCTCAAGCCATTTAGGATCCTCACGTAGTAAGCTTGTCCTGCAACATAAAGTCAAGAGACAGTAAAAAGCTGTCTATATCTGAAATCTGTTCTCAAGTACATGGTCAGTCAAAGCCTTTTGGTACAAGTATGGTATTTCAGGTTTTAAATTGGCTGAATATTTTTCAGTCAATACTAAAAGCTCTGTGAAAGGAGAAAACAGATAAAAATCAAAATACAATATCATGCCATAAAATCTGAATTTAACTGTTTATATAGCCCTAAATTTAATTATTGTTATTAACAGATATCAAGGGTCTGCATGGTCCTGTTAAAAAAAATAAACCATCAGCAGGAATTTGAAAATGTTAAAAGGGATTCAAACAACATCAGCATCATTATCAAGACATTAAACTATATCTATTTATTTTTAATAAATTAAAGACTGAGCTACATGTAAATTACATGTTTAGCACTTAATGCTACATTCACATACTGTGTATTTTCTGTTCACTAATGCTAGACATTTTAATACACAGTTTAAAATATTAGGAGCTGTAAATTATCTTGTGTTAAATATGCCAAGTACTTCAGAAGTGTTAATTAATGTATTATTAAAGCAGTTTTTAGGAGGAGTGAGAAGATATTTTAAGAACTATGAGTTTTGACTAGAGTAAATGCACATATATTTGCAATTAGTTTAACAATTTAATAAAAAGGATCTTGTACTAAATAATATAAAAGGGCTTTTTTGGGGTGGGATTTTATGTTTTCTGGTTTTATTTGGTTTTCCTTAAATAAACATACCAAATACTATGTTAGGTTAAAAAGACTTTCACTGTAACACTCAGCCTTGAATTAATCAGATAAAGATGAAAGTGAAGAATTTTGCCACCAGTGTTTCTTAGTTAACTCACTCAGTTATGCCTTTCAGCTTGGTATATTTTATATGAAGGATATCTTGTTAAAACAACTGTTGAAGGCAAGTCATGTCATATCAGCTACACTCCATACCCTATGGGAGCTCAAATATTCCAAAATCTCTGTTAATATAATCCTGCCACACAATTCTACTACAGAAATACAGCAGGTTTTCAGTGACATGCAAGACTTCATATAAGTACCACATTATCGGTATGTCTTCCAGAAATGAGGTAAAGCCATCACAAGGATTATACTGAATCAATTTAGGAAGGTAAAAACTGTTAACAAGCACTATAATATAGCCTAGTAGGTGATTCTAATCTGTATTTATCAACTAACAAGTAGGCTGCACTTCTCAATTCAGTTTCCAGTACTGTAGGACTGCTGTAGGACAGCAATATTCTCTGGCTCAGGAGACAAATGCAACTTCTCAACAAGGGTTTGCAGCTTTCTAAAGTGAGATTTACTACGCATTATGCCACATGCTTCCACCATCCTTTTTCAAAGTAGTTTTAAAAAATATGTGGCTTCTTGCCTATCTAAATCTTTCGAGTGTGTTTTGCCCTGGTCACAAAGACTAAATACAATTGCTAGGACATCCAAAATCTCTTTTGGAATACTTCCTTCAGAGACAGAGTAATACCTGTTTTAGGGTTTTGAACCTCAGAAAAAGCTTTCACTGACTATGTGAACAAAACAGAGGACTACAGGGAATACAACAGAACTATGGAAGTACCTAAGTTCTCTGCTACTTCCAGAATGCACTGAGAATTCCCATGTTACAGAGACCAGAAAAGTGAAGACAGAAACAGTCATGGGGATGCTTAAGAATTTTCGTAAGCTAGTCAATTAGGAGTCTTTGCCAAGAAAGTCTTATTCTGTTTATTATTTGGACTAGACCCCAAATCAATTTTTTATTAAATTAGGAAAATCCTACATTTAAAAAAAAAAAAAAAGGAAAAAAACAAAAAACAAAACAAAACTTGGCAAAGTCAATTCTCCTGTTTAACCAGGCCACTCAGCAGGCTGACATTCAGCTTTCAGACTGTCTTTTTCAAAATACTTTTTTACTGACAGAAGCTGCTATAAAAAATTTGTCTCGGTGTCCAGCTGATGATTGACGGTGGGGCCAGAGAGACTGCAGTAGGCTTAAGCAAGGAAAAAGAGCCCTAGCTGTGCCACAGTGATAAAGTAGAATGAGGTTTTCACACAGTACAATAACGGAATATGCTGAGTTGGAAGGGACCCACAAAGATCACCGAGTTCTGCACAGGACCATCCCCAAGCATCACACAATGTGCCCAAGAGTGCTGTCCAAACACTTTTTGAACTCTGTCAGGCTTGGTGCTCTGACCTCTTCCCTGGAGAGCCTGTTCCAGTGTCCAGCTCTGGATGAAGAACCTTTTCCTAATATCCAGCCTAAACCTCCCCTGACACAGCTTCAGGCCATTCCCTTGAGTCCTGTCACTGGTCACCACAGAGAAAAGATCAGCATCTCCCCTCCTCCTCCCCTCACGAGGAAGCTGTAACTGCAATGAGGTCTCCCCTCAGTCTCCTTCAGGCTGGACAGACCAAGTGACCTCAGCCACTCCCATACGGCTTCGCCTCCAGGCCCTTCACCATCTTCATTACCCTCCTTTGGATGCTCTCCAATACCTTTATATCTTTCATTTATTCTTGTGGCACCCAAAACTGTCCCCAGCACTGGAGGTGAGGCCGTCCCAGCGCAGAGCAGAGTGGGACAATCCCCTCCCTTGCCCACCTGGTGATGCTGTGCCTGATGCTGTGCCTGATGCACACTTGGCCCTCCTGGCTGCCAGGGCACTGCTGACTCTGATTCAACTTTCTGTCAACCAGGACCCCCAGGTCCCTTTCCATGGCACTGCTCTCCAGCATCTCATTCCCCAGCCTGTATGTACATCCAGGATTAACTTGTCCCAGAGGCAGAATCCAGCACTTTCCCTTGCTGATCTCCATATGGTTGGTGATTGCCCAGCCCTCTAACTTGTTAAGGTCTCTCTGCTGTGTCTCCCTGCCTTCAAGGGAGTTCAACAGCTCCTCCCAGTTTTTTATTAGTGGCAAACTTGCTTAGTATCCCTTTCCAGTCCTGTGTTCAAGTCATTTATGAAGAGCACAGGGCTGAGGATGGAGCCCTGTGGAACCCCACTAGTGACAGTCTGATGTCACCCCATTCACTGTAACCCTTCGTGCCCAACCCATGAGCCAGCTGCTCACCCATCCCAGGATGTGTTTATCCAGCTGTGTGCTGGACATTTTGTCCAGAAGAATTCTGTGACAGACAGTATTGAAAGCTTTACTGAAATCCAGAAGAAATATATCAACTGGCTTCCCCTGATCAAGTGGGTGGGTTACCCAGTCATAAAAGGAAATCAGGTGTGACAAGCAGGACTTTCCTCTCACGAAGCCATGGTGGCTGTGATCAGTGACTGTGTTGTCTTTCAGGTGCTTTCCAATGTCTCCCAGAATAATATTCTCCATAATTTTATCAGTCACTGAAGTGAGACTGACAAGCCTGTTGTTTACAGAGTCCTCCTTCTTGCCCTTCAAAATCAGGACAACATTTACCAGGTTCCAGTCAGCTGGGACCTCTCCACATTCCCAAGACCACTCAAAAATCATTGAGAGAGGTTTGTGATTACATCAGCCAGCTCTTTGAGGATTCTCAGATGAATCCCATAGATTTGTAGGGATCCAGCTGGAGCAGCAGATCCTGTACAGTTTCAGGGTCGACTGGGAGTTGACCATTCTCATAGTCATGGTTCTTCAGCTCAGGGCACTGAGACCCCCTTCATCTGTCATCTGCATTGAAGATGGAGGCAAAGAATGCATTAAAGAGCTCTGCTGTGACCCCGTTTGTGAGGTGACCATCCTCATCCTGGAATGGGCTGACGTTATTTCTACACAGCCTTTTACCATTAACATATTTGAAAATCTCTTTTCATTGTCCCCCACAGTTCTGGCTTCAACTCCAGTTGAGCTTTGTCTGCATGAATTTCCTCCCTATTGTGGCAAGCAATATCTTTTTATTCTTCCCATGTCACCTGACCTTGCTTCCACTGGGCATTCACCTTCCTTTTTTTTTTTGTTTATTTCTAAGAGAAGATTCCTGTTCAGTCAAGTTGGCTTCCTGCCTTGCCTGCTTGACTTCTGTTGTTTGGGAAATGCCTGCTCCTGTGCCCTTAGGAGGTGTTTAAAAAGTGACCAGTACTGATGGACTCCAGCACCTGCAAGAACATTTTCCATGGGAATGTCATTCACTCATTCTCAGAGAAGCCTGAAGTCTTCTCTCCTCATGTCCAGAGCTGAAGTTGTCCTGGCACTTTTTCCTGTGTCAACAGAGATGTTAAACTCCATTACTCTGTGGTCACTGTGGCCAAGACAGCCACCAATCTTCACTTCACTCATGAGACCCACTCTGTTGACAAGCAGCAGATCAAGGAGGGTGTCCTTCTGAGTTGGCTCCTTTAGGACCTGTCCCATGAAGTTGCCATCCTGGTTTTAGAAATCTTCTGGCCCACGTTGTACCAGCTGTATGATGCTCCCAGCCACTTTCTAGGAATTTGAAGTCTCCACAAGGACAAGGGCAGTTAACTTGGAAGTGCCCTTTAGTGAGGAGGTGTCTTTTCAGCTTTTTACCGGCTAGTGCTGGTAGTTCAATGCCTTAGAAAGCCTCGAGCAACCCAGAGAGGTAGCATGGGCAATCTAGCATTTTAGTAGCTCTAAAATCAGTAACTGTATCAGCTGCAAAGCAAATACCTCTAGCAGAAGCAAAGAGGGAGAAATATAGCTCTCTGCTCACGCTTAATTAACCACAGTTAGAACCTTCCAAAAGAAACAGACAACAAGAGATGTTCACAGAAAGGGGAGCAGAGCCAAAAGAGGGCGGGGCCTCCCTTGATCTTCTCTTTTATTAGGAGAAGGGGAAAGGGGCAGACTGGGGGCGGACCCGGGGTGCCCGGCCAATCAGACACTGCTGAAGAGTCTGAGTTACATTTGGTTCTGCCCGCACTTCGAACAAAGGAGCTCGGAGCACATGGCAGGAGCAAGTGTCTTTGGGAGGGGGAGGGGAAGCTCAGAACAGGCAGCAACACCTTAGTCCCTCAATGAATGATTTGTCAGCATCATCGTCCAGCCTGGGAGGTCTATAGTAGACTCCCACAATGCCATCTGCATTATTTGTTTGCTCCTTGATTCTTATCCAGAGGCTCTCAACTGTGCCATTGCCAAGTGTGAGCTCCATACATTCTACCCCTTCCATTACATATGGTGCCACCCCTCCACCTCTTCTGCTCTGACTATCCCTCCTGAAAAGCCTGTAACCATCTGGCAGGGAACTCCAGTCACAGCACTCACCTCACCAGGTTTCGCTTTTTCTAGTGATGTCAAATCTCTGGGACTGGACCAAGGCCTCAAGCTCCTCTTGTGTTTGTTCCTTATGCTGCGAGCATTAGTGTAGAAACATTTCAGGTGTGGTACTTTGTAGCCAACACCCAGTGAAGCAGATTGAGGGATCCCATTAGTGCTCATTTCCTCCAGTTTTGGCACACCATCCCATCCTTCATCACTGGAGAGCCTGGTTTTGTCCCTTTCCCCCTTCCAAGCTATTTCAAAATGAGGCCCACTAGCTCCTGTGCTAGAACTCCTTTTTTCCCTCTGGAATAGGTGCATCCCATCAGGTATCAGTAGACCAGGTGTTGAGTAGATCCTCCCATGGTCAACAAACCCAAAATTTTTCTGCTGATACCAGCCTGAGAGCCATGCATTGACCTGTTACTGGAAGAATCGATGAAATCACTACCTGTGCTCCTGTTGCCTCTACCAATTGTCCCAGGCCCTGGAAGTCTCTTTTGATTGCCCTCAGACTTCTCTTTGTTATTTTTCCACTGCCAGTTGGAACAACCAATAATGGATAGTAATCAGGGGGCCTTACTAGACTGGAGAATTTTCCAGTAATATCCCTTATCAGAGCCACTGGGAGACAGCATACTTCCCCTGTGAGTTGGGTCTGGTTTGCATATTGGACCCTCCATTCCTCTTAGAGTCTCCTATGATAACTACCCTTCTTTTCCTGCTAACAGAGGAAGTCTTGTTGCCAGGTACAGGTGGTGTTGTCTTAGGAAACCCCCTATCCCACAAAGACCTTTCCCCGCCTCATCAGTTGTCTGGCCTTTTAGTTCCAGAGTCTCACACCTGCTGTATAAGTTACCAGTCCTACTTGTCAAATTCTGAGGAGGAGGAACCTTCTTCCTGGTACATGTGGTGATCTGCTTTCAGCCTTCACCCTTAACAGTCCCTTGGCTAACAGTCCTGTGACTAATTACCCTGCAGGGTTCTGAGTCCATCTGCTTCTCCACTACAATGGAGGTTCAAGACTCCTAAGAGTCCTAAAACTGCAGCAGCTCTGACAAGAATTGGTCTCTCTCACTTGCTCGCTCAAGTACTATGTAGCCGGTTCATTTCTTCCTGTAGCTCCTTCAGCTGGTAACAAAGCTCCTGACCCACAGCACACCTTCTGCAAAAACTGTGTGTCAGCCCCAGCATCCTGAAGAGGCATCAGACACTCCTGGCAACCTGTGACCTGTGACATCTACCATCGGCAGGCATGGCTGGCCAGAGGCCCCTGACATAATATGGACAGATAAAAGCACGTTCAGGACGTGTTTCTGAGACAAAAGAATGAAATAACACTAATGATACAATAATAGGAAAAATATTAAAATGAAAGTCTAGAAGGACAACATAAATAAAAAACAGAAAAAGATTCCATCATCCTTTCCTAAAATGTTTGAATGAAAAAGAAGCAAATCCACTGTCTAGATCTGACAACTTTATACATTTTCCAGTATAATGGAATCTATATCTAGGACCCAGATTTTGAAGTCACAAAAAGCTGATTTCCCTGCCTTTGGGTTTCTGATATTCCAAATTTTAAATCAGTCAAATATTCTGGTTTTAGATCATTAATTGATTTTAGCCACTAACCAGACAATGAAGTTTTACCAAAAGCCTGGTATATTGAATCAAAAAACAGCCACAAAGATTCAGCAGTAAACATAGGTAAGCATAATGTTTAAAACTGACTAATAACTAGTGGTAGTATTGAGTCAGATTTGAATATTTTTGCAATTAAAATAGCTACATTTTTTCTGTCCAGGGAAGAAAGAAACTGCACTACATGAGGAAGCCTTTCTTCACCCAAAAGAACTCCAGAAAACCCCACAGCAAAAATCTAAAAAACCCAGAGAAGCCACAAAAGAGTGTTTCATTTGTTATTATGGAAAGGGCACTGAAGTGTTTTAACCAAGTGGTCCTCTGCTGTGTCCTGATTGACTCTGCAACTGAGAATGCAATTAGCTACTTGCATTGAGCAGTTAAATCTCTCTATAAGTGATTTCTAGATGGATATGGAACTCAGAGGCCTTGTTTTGTTTTCCAGAAATGTTACAACTGCAGTCAGCGTATCTTCAGTGTATCTGACCAATCTGTAAAGTCTTAACAGTAAGCTGGCATGCAAAGTATCTTTCATCTGATCCATAACACCGTAGCAGCCATGGAATACTCCTTTCCACTCATCTAGGTATTGTGTTCGGGTTTCACTACATCCACAAGCTTTTAAGCCTCCTCTAGTCTGAGGAAACTGTATTATTGTCTTTAGTGATTTTGCTGGCACAATGACTAGGCATGGACCTTCCTGGTTCCCCCTCCACAACAGACTATTCTATTCCAGTAAGAAAATGCCAGCCTTGTTCTCCAGCTGTCAGGAATAGAAGCAAAGAGCATGAACCCCTGTAATTTTGACCTCATCCTTTCCAGTACACATAGAAGTTGAAGAAAAGGTATACAGATTTTTCCATGTGTTCCAAAGTACCCTTTACTTTCCTAGCACACAAGGCTGTGGACAATACAATTCTTAAGTTTCCCTGCTATCCATGAGAATTTCTTGAGCTTCAAGCAGTACCCTTTCAGGACCACAGGTCTGTCCACACCTTTTTCTGTCCCCTCACCACCCCAAGTCAGCCACTGCCTGTGCTATTCTCTTCAGCCACATTTCTTCAGCTTCAGCTGACTTTCAGCTAACCAGGGACCCTGCTCCCACACCTTGCACGAGTTTCATTTGTCTCAGTAAGCATGTAACCCATTCATCCCTCCCAAGTCCAAGCCAGTATCTCTGGCTCTACAGTTTTAAAGACTCAAGAGTTAACAGATGCCCTTGTTTCTACTGTTCTGACCTCTCTTCCTATAGGCATGTTCTGAATCAAATGGGAATGATTTAACTTTTCCCTTGTACATATTTGTGTGTCCCTGAATAAATTACACGTGCACACCAGTGTGACAACCAAACTCACACGTCTGTAGACACAAATAGCTACGCAGTGCAAGCTACAGACTCAAATCGTGATCCACCCACATATCCAGAGGGTACTCATCCTAAATGCCTAGTTATTTACACTGAGTTTCTAAATTGCAAACAGTGAACTGCCTTCCATCGCAAATATTCTTTGATGAACATGCTCTAGATATTTCATATAGCCTATTTAAACTGTATTATGACAAATAGCTACAGAAAGAGAGAGCTGGAAGAATAGGTAAAATGCTACTGTTCCAACTAGATAGGATTTTATGTACCCAGGAATTAGTGACTATGCAAGACACAAGGCAAATAAGAGGCCAGTCTTACGGCAATTGAAATAGTAGCTGCTATTACCTTTAACTATCTAATAAAGACGTATTCATCTCAAGGAAAGTAGATCTTATTGAATTTATATTAAATCCAACCTTCCTCTGACAATTTGAAAAACGAGTCTCTGGAAAAGTCACCCAATTATTCTGGTAGGAACTAAAAAGTACAAGTGTGACAGAGCTTTTCAAGAAATATTAGTGAGAGACAAAGCAGATTGTTGAGGTTTAAGGACATAGAAGACTTTAAATGACAGAAAAAAAGAAAAATATTCAGGGTGTTCAGACTTTTCTTAACAGTTCTTGAAAGATGGTGGGTATATGGTGAAAGGGGTTAAAAAAAGGCTCAGAGAAAAAACACGCATTGCACAGTTACAAAAACTGATATCACACAGCAGAACATGTTTTGAGAAAATTGTGTCGAACATATACAAATCAAGGGGGTATTTTTCATCTGACTAGAATGAGGATAAAAACAGTATTATTTTCACATACTAAATCTGCATCCAGATACACCATTGAAAAACCTCTAGCCAAAAAAAACACTGTAAGCCAATAGTATGATAGTTCATTCTACTGCAGTTTTTTTTTCACCAGAGTAGCAAATTACATCTGTGACCTAAATTTTCGTATGTTTATTGAGAGAATTGTTCACTACCATGTAACAAACATTGTGACACTGGTATTCATGTTTTAACTAGTATTTTTTGAGTCCCTTGCATTTGAGACCGTAATCAAATTATGTTGTACAGTTCCCCAATTACCTTCCTGCTTCATTGTATTTACCTGTTTTCACCTGGCAGAGACTCTTTGCAGTGTTCCTCTGGAATGCATACTGTGGTTTCCCAAACACAAGCCTCAAGTCAGGGCAAACATTACTGGAAGTGATGGGTACATTAAAACCACTAGCAGGCACTGATCTACCCATCCAAGCACTCCCTAAAGCTCTACAGAGTGCTGGTGGTCCCTGACACAACAAAGAATGCAGACATCTTTCTGGGGCTGGAGGTGAGGAAACAGTGAGTACAAGCAGTGGTAGAGGAAGCTATGGGGATTGCAATGAATATTTAGTAATATAGGTTAGTGATGGGGAGAATTTCAGTATCAAAACACAAGCATGAAGGGCGGGGAAGGAAATAGTTAATTCTGGTTTATAGTTACTACTGCATTTGGCCTAAAATAAAATAACTTTCTGTTCTTAATGTCATCTTGCTACCTTCATGCAATATGCAACACCTGTATCAACTGAAACTATGTTTTTCATTCTAATGCAGATATAAAATTTTGCTTAAACATAGCAATAAAGGGCTGATATTTGCATACATTGGATTTGGTCATCCAAACTGAATTTAGTTGTTTGTCAATCAAAAATACCTACACATAAGAGTCATCAAAGCAAATCAAAATACAAAGTCATAAATACTGTTTTGTGGGTACAAATGGGAGACATATGATAACCATCAGTAAGCACTTATTTGTGATTTACAAACTAGTCTTAGATAAGAATAAGGAAAAAGTTAAACCAATATACAAATATTAATCTACAAGAAGCTACATACCAAAATGAATTTTAACGTATTTCACCAAATGACCAATACCTTATCAAATATGTATCTGTAAGGAGGTAAGTCTTACCTTTACAGCAAGTACACTTGGAACATGCAGAGCATCAACCTAAGAGCAGAGGAGCCCTTGTAAAGCCCTACTTCCCCTCTGCAGAGCCTGACATTGAGCAACATTTTCTGCTACACTCCAGCTTATTGCAAACATCCTAACAGCACATGGATAGAGTGTTCATAGGCATCCAGGACTGAGACCATACACATCAAGACTGTAGCATTCTCCAGTAGCAAGTAAAAGAAAACAGCAAAACTCCCACTTTCAGCCATGGACATACTGCTGCTCTGCCACGAATTTCCTGTAGAGATATTTGCAGGATCTGTATTGCCAGTGCTAACCATCCTTTTAAAAGCACTCAGATCACGAGACTCTACAAGTCTGAAAGCTCAGAGAAAGTTGCCACCTCCTTAAACTGTTCCTGAGGAAAAGGGGACTTATTCTAATAAAAGCAAATGCATTGAAGAGTCAGCCAATTCCCATATAAAAAGGATCTAAACATCTGTACAATAAGGTATGTGATCCCCCTTGTGAATTCTTAGATTCTAAGGGCAGAGTCTCCCTCAAACTAAGGCAGACAATCTATTCCTTGGTTTCAACCTAAAATAGATTGTATCTGGTGTGAACTAGGGGGAAGGACAACTAGTTCCTTGTTTGGACTAGTTTTATTCTTTTGAAATACGCATTGCTGCAGGAATGCATCAAAATATCTAAGCAAGAGAAAGTGAAAAATTTGGAGTGTAGAAAATTCAGAAAAGTTGATGTAATTTTCTATGTATTAGAACATATTTCATTCAATTTAGTGACTATGTCAATAATTAGATTTCAGTTTGACCTTCAAAATACAACCTAGACCTGGAGCGGTTGATTAGCTCTTCTTTCGACATCACACAAAAAATCTGTTTATAACTTGCAAGTGCACTTAGTGAGGAGGTGAGGTAAAAATAACCCAACATCAACAATAGAAAAATCCCTATCTAATGAAGTTGCCTTAACCTGTTTAGTAAACTTAAGAGCTTTTGCCTGTTACACAGTACCATGATGCCATAAGATACAAATCTATCAGCTGTGAACTTCACAGCCATTCAGTAGTACTCCTTTATGGACGATTATCTGATTCCATGCCTTTCCCAGCAATTTCAATGCCACAGTCACCACTGATGCTGATGCATGGTCTGGATACATGCCTGATGCTCCCCAGAGTGATATGAATCAGAACTGTCTCAGTCACGCTGGGTCCAGCATGTAACACAACCATCACCAGTAATCAAGCAGCAATGCAGCAGCTCTAAAAGCTGCTGCCCCTGGAAGCAAGAAGGCCTCCTGCTGTGATAACCATAAAATGCTCCCTTACGCATAAGATCTAGGTGTTGCCCAAAGCACACAGCAAGGCATTGTGCCTGACTAGATTATGATTGCCAGGCTTTTCACTTCAATACTGGTTGAGAGATTTTTGAGGGGGTGAAAAAGATCAGAATACTTTTGGAAAGTTTTTGTTTACATCATTTGATTTCAAGGCAAAGGAGATCAACCATGTGGGATTTGGAACTATCACAATCAGGCAAATCACACCATCAGCAAGATTCTATGAAGACCAAAACTTAAATAAGTAAAATATGTCAAATATGTCAAGCAACTAAGAAGATTAGATTTCTCACCCTTAATGCAAGTCTACAACAAGAATATCTGAAATGACAAAAAATTTAATTATATTATGAAAAATAGGATTGATTTTTAAATGCAATACAGCTCTTGAGTCTCTTTATCCCAATGATTATTCAGTACAGAGTCGAGGAGCAACTAATGTCCCTTCAAATTCTACAATAGGAGTCTTATTTTGTTGAGCTCTGAAATCAAGAATAGTGAATTACTAAAATCAGATGAGGTCGGCATTAAGAGCATTTTGCCAATAGAGCAATCTTGGTACACCACTGTGGCAAAGCACTAAGCATGTAATCAGCTATATCAGCAAGGATCAGCTTTAGACTCATACAGGAAAGTCATCAGTTACTAGCAAAACAAGCAATATCAATAAAAGAATGGTTTTGCAAGTAAAATAGTATATGCTATAGCGGTTTCTGCTGATGGATCTTTGTCCAATTGGGATACTACATCACTTAGATAGCTCCAATTGATCAAGCTATACCAAAATATACTATAGACTTGGCTTGTATTCTGCTCTTAGCTCAGTACTTCCCTCTGTACCTACTGAATAACAAAAGCCATTAATCCAACCTGCAAAGTTAGCACATGCCCTTTTTAGTAAAACGTCTAGCTCAAAATGTAGAGCACAGCAGCATTCTTGAGGCAAAGAAAATACTGCTAGACAAAGCAATGGTACATGCTGTACCACAGCAAGTTACAACCAATCCATTGATCAGTATTGGTCACTAATTACACAGGTGACAGGCTGCCTAGTGTACAGCCAAGTGCAGAGAGTGTCTGCAACCCTGTGATGCATCCAGACAGCCCCAGCACCACCAGGCTGCCAAACTCATTGCACCCTGCAGTGTGACTGGTTACACAAAGTCTTTTACAGCTTGAAAACCTTTGCACTGACTCCCTGTGCCTGGACCATCTATATGTTCATCACTGAGAATCACCATGCCAGATTTTCTACAGGGGAAAGGGGAACTGCTCAACAGCCCCTCTCTTCCAGCCCTGTGAAGCAGGAGGTACAATGGCTTACATGAAAGGATATGCAGAAGGAGACATTTCCTCTCCTGACACTGCAGCGACATTAGAGGTAGCAAAGGTAATAACCATAATTAATGAAGTCCAATGCAGTCACAAGGCTTGCAGGAGTACTGCTCTAGGCATGTAAATGAGTCACTGGAATTTAGGAAAAGGGTGGAAAACTATACAGGACACTTCTAGGTAAGGAGACAATTGATCAATGCATAGAAATTCAGCAGCCCAAGACCTGCCACAAAGATGTTTACAGATCCTGGCTGTGAGTCAGCTGTAGAGGAAACACACTGCAGTGTCACAGCTAGCTACGGACAGCTACATGAAATTAATTCATTCAACTGCTGCTCCATTCCCCACAGTCCATTTAGCTGACTTTTGTGCGGAGGTAGGGGAATTTCACCTTTTATATAGATGCAGCTGGAAAGACTACACACAAATTATTCCCAGTACACAACACATACTCTAAGTAGTGCAGCCTGATTAAATGGTACATGATGCAGCATCTTAAACTACTCTGCATCACAGTCTGCAATCTCAAAGATGGCACAGACCCAACGTCACTTATGAAACTGTAAGACAAAGTTCAAAGCAACTATAACAGGCAAAGTTATCTCCTTTCATGGGTCTCCTGTTGCTCAGTGACCAGAAAGTTTGAAGTGTGACAGACTGTATCTTTCCTTCTTGTTGACCAGATTTTTTGTTTGGTATCCATTAGAAATCTATTCCCTATTTACCAGAAATTAAGGGCAAATCTTAATTATATAATTTTTAGTTCATATGGTACAGTGGTTTTCTTGCTATTTGTTTTTTCGGGGTTGGGTTGGGATTTTTTTTTTGTTAGGTTTTTTGGAACAGTAACACAGAATCACTTCATGCCTAAAACAATTAAAAATTGCCAACTTCCTTATGCACTCAGGTAGAAGTATGCTTTATGCCTCATTGTCTCTTTCCTTAAAATTACTGAATTTTCTTTCTTTTCAGAAGTGTGTGTTCCATGTGTGTGCATATATGTACACATGTGCACATGAACATGGAACATAAGACCACAAACACCTAACAAATAGCTGTACAACAACAAAAATAAAATTTTACAAAATGCAATGCAAATCTTGTCTTCTGTATACCAGTTTGAGATGATGCAGACTTTGCTAAATATTTGTGTGTTTTAAATGGAGCACTATTTGTCTCAAAGTGAAAGCAAATCAGTAGAAATACTGTAAACTGACTACAGGTATCACTATCATAATGGAATTTTAGCATGTTTGTTATAACAGTTTCTTTATAAATAAGTTCAAAGTTTAGCAATAGGCCTGTATCTGGATGTGAAACGAGCTGGGTCACTTTTGCATCATAAAACCCTATGGCTAGGTAGAAGAATTCACTGATTGCTAAATAACACAACTTAAGCCTTAAAAATCGGGCAAGATGCAGCACTGTGCAGGGCTTCTAAGTAGCCAAATAAAGAAAAACAATATTTAGAACATGATTTTGAGGTTTCCTCCATTTTGGGAGGTGGAGAAAAAATGAGGAATGAAATGTTAACCGAAAGGTTCATTTTTAGTAAACTCTGAACTCTTTTTTCAATAAAGCCTTATGCTTGCTGACTTCATCATTTAATATTCTAGTCATCTGAAAAGCACATTTAGTTCTAAATAAAAGTACCGATTTGAAAAGAAACTTAAAATAATTCATTAAGGAAGAAAACTAATATGAAGGATTTCAGGATTTCCAAAAACCACCTATTTGCTATTCTTTTTAGAGAAACACAATCAGTAAATTTGCTAACCATTTGCAAATAATCTAGCTTTGTTTCCAGAAACAGCTTTCAGAAAAAGAAAAAAAAAAGGAAATTCACTAGTAGCCATCACTACAAACGCACAAATTTTCAAAGGAGAATTGTCTCTGTATTTCAACAACATCACTATGCAAAACAAGCCTCACATTACTTGAAAAAAGGCTGAAGCCATCTCGTACTGCTGCAAGTAAAGAGTGTGCTCATGACTCACTGCCCCTGCCTGGTTGCAACTCATCAGTGCCGGCAGCCCTAATCTGCTCCCAGACATTATGACCAGCAGCTCTGATATATGGATTAGATCTACCCCAAGTACTCCGTGCAGGGAAAGAACTCCATGAGCCCTTTATTCCCTACAGAGTACCTGTGCAGGAGAATGAATCAGTGATATGAAAGAAAACATGAAATCCTTCCCAGTAAAATTTGCAGATGACACAAAAGATAATAAAATGGTAAATACCGGGGAGTTGTCAGTTCCACAGATTTCATGGCAGCCTGGGCTCACCTGAATAAGATGTGTTTTAACACAGCTGAGCACAAAGCTGTCTATCTCATAACTAAGAGCACACATTCCAAACAAAGACAATATAATAAGCTAGAAATAGGCATATGGATGATGGTAGATAACCAAATTAATATTAACCTACAGTGCAATACCCTGGCTAGAGTGGTGAAAAAGATTCTTTGATGTACAAGGAAGTAAGCATGGAGTAGCAATAGGAAAGGATTACATAAATCACTACTGATGTTGAGACAGAGAATCTTTCTTTTCAAACAGCATGTAACAACATGGTTCTAGTTTATATCTGTGATCCTGAGCATTCCCACAGGAACAACTAATGGACTATACTAGTATTCAAACTAGGAAGCCTTAATCAGCTACAAGAAGCATTCAAATTCTGGAAAAGTTGCCTTGTTAGAAATGAGAAACCCGTGTCAAGGAGGAGGATAAATGATCACTGGTTTACCGTCTACAGATATTTAAATAGAGAGGTGGGAGGAAATGAGGAGTATCATGAATATTAAAGAAGAACTTTTCAGCTTCTTAATGCTGGACTTTGCATGCTTCTGCTACATAAAATTAGAAAAACTCACAAAATAAGGTAATGATACTTTAACTTATAGTAAGCACTGTTTATCTAAAGAGATGCAGGATTTTCTTTCATCTGAAGTTTTTATAATCAGCATTTTCCTTCTAAAAAGAACTAGAAGTTACAAGACTGTGTCAATATCTTATATTGTTATTGTAAAGCAGATGAAGACAAAGAGTTGGAATTCCATCATTCAAAAACATATGTAAAATGCTCCAGGACAGCTTTGTCACTGCTACTCCTGCCACTCATGTGAGCTTTATGGCAGGTATTTAGCTAGCTCCTTATATTTGTGGGATAATTACTTCCCCTTATCCCAACTTGTGGAATGATCATTTAAGCTGTTAGTAAGCCAAATGAACTGCTCACTCCCTTCCCAAGTCATATTTTCTATATATTTGGTATTAATGTTTCTGTATTTGTGCAAAGCAGCAAGTTACTGAAAGAGCATGGGAAAAGTGAAACCTTGCTGAATACACAGAATAGCTCAGTCACAGATAATTTGAATTGATCTTTCCATTTCTGAAACCAGTAATATGACTTGTGAAAAAAAAAAAAAAGACAAAACACTACAAAACCACACCATAAAAAAAACCTTCAGAAAACCCTATGAAACAAATAACACACAAAGACCCCTTCATATCTGAAGTGAGAAAAATGCAAAAGCAATTTCAGTACAACATCAAAAAACCTGTCTCAACAGGGAATTAGCTAACTGTGACTAATACCCTATTGAAAGGGTGTGGTTACAGAACCTGAAGACCCAGACAGTTTAACAAAGGTAATTGCCTAATTTGTCAACTGACCAATACTAAATTCACTTCAGAATTTAACTCAGAATATGTATTAAAATTTGATACTGAAAAGTTTAAGTGGATCTTCAAAATTTGTATTGAACTATAGACTGAACAGCACTTTGTAAATCTAAATATGGTCCTTTACTTTTCAGTGGAAGAAAATTTTCATGTAACAAGTATGCATCACACCTACTCTCTATTCAGGTTTCATCCCTTTAATCTCAAAGTAAAACTTTAAAGCCAGTGCAACATCTAAGTGCATCATAATCAAAATATGACAAAATTTCTGTTAATAAAAAATGGTATTTTTGAGTGCTGTTCTCTCAAATGCTCCAATCAGACAAGGATTAGATGTTCAACTTAATAGCCAGTGATCATTAATCATTTTAAAGTGCCACAGCTAATCTCATTTCTAACCCAGCGAAAGCCCACTCGTGTCTTATGTGTAAGGGTGAGGTTGGCTCACTTTTGAACATGTTTTAAATTTGGTTAACAACTCCTTTTTCCTTCCTGTAAAAGACTTCCAGAACACCTCAGCACAGAGAACCCACAGATATGCTCAATGCTACACAAAGGCAAGAGCAAACATAGGCAGGTAACAGGGATAAAGTTTTTCCAGGCAGCCTCACACTGAGGCCGTAAGGATCAGTTGACTTATGTTAAAAGCCTGACACACATGAGTATAGCAGTGGCTTCTCTACCATTTGCTGATAGAGAATGAATTGGGTTCTAAGCTTTCAATATTTTCTGAGAGGT
Source organism: Aphelocoma coerulescens (assembly GCF_041296385.1). NCBI lineage: Eukaryota > Metazoa > Chordata > Aves > Passeriformes > Corvidae > Aphelocoma > Aphelocoma coerulescens. The sequence continues at coordinate 41,166,085 of NC_091019.1, read as the reverse complement.
CAAATTTATGAAGAGGAGATACCTAGAATCTTCTTCAAATACATCTATTAAATTCACATTGTGAGAAGTAAAATCAAGCTGTGAAGTGACAGAACATTGCCACAAAATGAAATCCACTGTGGCCTCTCCTTCCTGTTTTACAAGAGCACAGCAGACTAAATAGCAGCTTCTTCAATATTTCTCTCTTAAGTTAACCCCTGAACATGGGATCCTGAAGCCATTATTGGAAAAAATACTCATGTACCCTGCAGCATTACCCTGAATGATAATCCTTGTCTTACATGTTATATATTTTTCCTGGAGCTAAAGTAATTGTTTAAGACTAGTGTATCTTTTCTTTAGCTATATAGCATCAGAGGAGTCAGAATATACAAACAAAATTTCAGAAAAGCCTTATGTCTTTCTAAGGCAATATGGGCAGCACCGCAACTAAGAAACAAGATGGAGAAAAACAGCAACTGCTCAGCCATCATCAACCTTTCTATGCTGCTTAAATGACTATACTGACCTGAACTAGCAGGCCCAGCTGCCAAGGGGCCAGTAGGAAGTGCTAACCCACTTTGACAAAGTTAAAGGCTCTCCATTTGGAACCACTTGCTCCTCTTCTGCAGTTTTTTTGCAGCTTTGTCCACATTAAGGTGGTGATGGGCACTACAGACCACTTCAAGTACCCATCTTCCCACGCTCTGCATCTGGTTTAATTCCCTCACTAGAAACCCCAGGAGAGCTATTTAGCCTGTTGAAAGGTTTATATTCTCATTTGTGTTTAGTATGGCCATTAGGTGTCTCATGTATGCAAACCAATCCTGACTTTGTTATATCAAACTGATAAATACATAAAATGGAATTTAAGCCTTTAGAAGCTGAATGGAATAGTTTAGGCTTGCACCTCCTTTTCTCATTTGTACAAATATTTATGGGTTTGATTCAACATGGAGTCTGACAGGAGCTTACTTTGGTCTGTCAAGTTTGGATATTTTGAACATTTACAGGCTCAGGATGAAAATGTGTACATAACCAAGCTACCCCTTCCAGGACAGATTGCTCCCCTTAGACTGAAATCACTGAGCCTTTTTTCTATGTTCTTTTCACTAACTTGCTGAAAAATGAAACCAGCTAGTAAGACTATAGCTGTATTTGTGGGATTTAAATGAACTAGGTGTTTTCCTTACATATTTATTCCATGCTCTTGATTTCAGAAGAAATAGTTTACCGTAGAATTTTTCCCTGTATTCCTTAAGAGAGACATGACCTTTAAGTCTCCTTATATGGACAGGAAAAACGTAAGGAAGAGATGATTCTTCCACCATTGCTTGGGAGATAACACACACTAGCCACCCAGGTGATATCCCGAATGGTCATTTGGTGAAGTGACTTCCAGGCTAAGAACAAAAAAAATGCTGAGACATCCTCTGCTTGTACTGATTCCCTGCAGACAAGCAAAACCCCTCTTTTCTGACATGCCAGTATTCTTTGTAATTTAGCAACAAATAAAACAAGAACATGGGCAAGTAGCTCTGCTCCTCTTCAGCTGTCTTTGGAGATAATCTACCCATGGTTTGTTCACTGACACGCCATAAAGGTGAGGAGGAGGGCAAACCAGGAGTGTCTGAGCAAGCAGAAGAAAGATTTTTCAATCTGGGCAGAGGGAAAAACCTTGGCAGTTTGGTTACAGTGAAGTAGTTAGAACTGAAAAGAAATATTTGTTTTTGGTGACAATTTTGTTTGACATCACCAAAAAAAGAGCCTGGACATACCTTGCTACAGCTGGGGGGACTGGAAAAGGGGAAATATTCAGGACTTGATGGGCAGCTGTATTCCAGGCCAGTAACTGACAGGCTTCTGGTTTTACCTCCATAGCTTAAGACAAGTCCCTACCACTAGTGAACACAGAAATTATTTGTAATGATTTTGAAGCTTACTTCAGATCTTTTTAAAGAGCAAATTTACATGTTTAGTGACCTAAAAAAACCCCTTGGGCCCATGGCAACCAAGGTGGGGGACAATGTAGGAGGGGAGGAATCTGTTGTCTTTTGCCACCAACTTTTGAAACTCTATGTTCCACTCCACTCCAAGTGAGGGATCCAGCAGCAGATGTGAGACTCAGTTGCAAGAATATCATAAAGGGTGTAGAGAAATCTGTATAAGAATATTTACTCTTTTGCCCATTTTGCACATATTAGCCAATGTAACCATAGTCCAGTTCCTCAGGAACTTGTGCTGCAAAAAGCTTTTTGCAATATTTTTTTTTAATAGCACTAGAATGTATTTACTAATCCATACTTTAAAGAACTTTTACAAACTGTTATTTCCAGTATGTATTAGCACTAAAATTTGCTTTAAAATGTCACTTCCACAAACATTTTCTGAAAAGTACTTCTGGCATAGGTCATGGTATGAGCTTTTAAAATCTTTACAGAAAGGATCAGAATATCTCGATTTCAACTGCTAAATAACTTTGCACAAAATACCTTTAGCAGGTGCATGCTCAAGCATAAATCCAGAGTAGGCTCTGCATAATACTTCTTTTAATTTTAAAATGAGGTAGAGGGGAAAAAAGTCAAGTTCTAAAACCCATGATTCTCTGTCCTGTCCTACTCTGTCTGGTCAGCCCTTAAAATTCCCTTAGCTTTCACAATAAGTGGTTTGCTGCTTTGTGCCCAGCCCAGATATTATCCTGCATGAAAAAGGAATCACACAGCCATTTCTGTTGACAGCCAGTGGCATTTTTAGATCCATTCTTCCTTTCCCAACCTAATCAGGGGAGAGACTGAGCATATACAAGATGCACATGAACATCTAGTACCAAATGTTCCTATGTCTTTAAACACTAGAGTCAAAGCTTTAAAAGTGTTACAAAAATAGCTTGATTTTTTTTTTTTTGTCTTGATTAGTGAGCAGTTTTCAGTAACTTCTTCTTATTTTTTTGGAAATAAATTACTATGGGAAAAAGTACCAAAAACATCCATTGGGAAGAAGACATAAAGAATGCCTCAGAGACCTTGAGCAGTGTGGAAGAAGCACTGAGAGAAAAATTTCACTAATCAAAAAGGACTCTATATCTTCTCCAGAAAGATCTAGCTGCTAGCATCCCAAAAATAATCCATGTTTTTTACAAGCAAAGTGAACTGGGCTATAATACTTCATAATTCACATTTCAGGAATGACAAAACATATCAAAATCAACACTGTTTCACGACAAGTCTGATTTTTGCATTTTTACTTTTTTTTTTCTTTCCCAGAAAAGCTATTTTGATGATGTTTATTTGCATTTGCAAAGGAACATCAATTCTTTCATTTTGTGGGCAGCACAGATAGCTGGTTTTAACTATACTGGCTGTAAATTCTATCTAATTTAAAAAAACAAAATGAAGATAATCAACTATACTGCAGCATTGAGTGAATCCATTGCCGTATTTAACACTCATGACAAACTGTGCCAAGTTTTCTTATTTCCACAAAGTTTCAAAATCTTGAAGTTGTTCTAAAAACTGATATAAATAGTGCACAACAAATCTGTTTCATACGTCTAAATAAATGAATATATTTTTATGCTTACTGAAATTACAAGAGAAGTAAAACCACTGAAATTAAGTTCTGTGGTGACATTTAAAGTCATACTATATGTAGACTGCTTCAGTTACCCTGGACACTGCCATTATTTAGAGAGATAGAAGGGAAAAGCCACAAAAAATTCAGAATGTCCAGAAATTATTTCAGTCTATGTAAATCAGGAATAAATCATATCTCACACCAAAAGTAGCCATTCACAAAAAAAAGCCAAGCAAGAGGTCAGATTTTCATTTTGGCTCACCAAGTTACACTGATGCTGTAATTATTTTGATAAATTTAGATTTCTCTTTTCCTCTCACTTCTGTAAACCAAAACGATAGTCTTCATTTACATCCAAGTAACAGCTTTTACTGATGTGGTTGTACCTATTACTAAGAGAAAAGATTCAGGAAACAAGCAGCAGGTTATAGAATCAAAAGAGGGAATGAGAGAATATGATCCAAAAACTGTAATGAGTATGACTGCCCTTGCCAAAGAAACATTTTGTTTTAATGCAAAGTACAAGTAATTTTTGGAAGTTAAGGGGTGATCGGAAAATGAAATGTTATACAGAGCATGTTAATGGTAACACTGGTACACAAAACAGGAATATAGTTGGAGCATGAAAAGCAAACACTAAGTGACAGAATGCAGTTTCAAAATCCAATGAGATAACAGAGAATTCATAATGCATTTGCAATATATTAATACAAAATCATCTGCAATACACCTGTTAAATATATACTTTTCGATTCTGTGTCGAAATAGATAATTAAATCCTTGTTGCAGTAAAATAGAAATTTCACTGCTTGTGAAACTAACAGAAGTCAAGCACTTTGCATTTGCCTGCCCAGAGCAAAAGCTTTTTTGTCAGAAGCACCAGTAATGATCTTGAGTTACGCACAAAAGCGGGCTCTGTTAGGGCAACGGACAAAGGCAAATGACTGCAAAGAAAGAGGACTCAACTTCAATTTAACTGTCCTGTAAGGTACATACTAATTAGCTTCAAAGCTATGAAATCCTAGCTAGCATGTTAAGTCTGCTACATGACAGTATAATTTGACTTCTTAAAGGATTATGCAAATTACAACTCATCATTCCATTACATGACTGAAAAAAAGTGACAGCTAATTTATACATAACACACCTTTCAAATCCCTAAGATGTGAAGCACCTGTGCAATACATTTTGCCTAGATTTTCTAGCGTGTACACTCTTGTTTATTGCACTGTACAGAAGCATACCTAAGAGATTTAGTAAAGTCTTAGGGTTTTTTATTTGGTTTTTAGCTTTTAGAGCACAATCCCAAAGAATTAAACAACATACTTCTGTCCCTGCTGTAGAGGTTTTGCACACAAGTGTAGAGTTTCAACACACGTGTAATTTCTGAATAGCAGGAGAGCACGAGCACTAAATGCACGAGCTAGAGGCAAGACTCACACAGATTTCAACATACTTCTGGTAGGTAGATTCACAGTAGATTCCGTCATATCGGTAGATTTTCCTACATTCTGATTGGTTGGGCAGAGGATGCTGGACAGTTATTCTGTAGAGGCATCAAAAACAGATAGACATGACTAGAGGATCTCTACAGGTAACTGTAATGCAGGACAAATCAGTATGTTGAAATTGATTTTTTAAGTTTTATTTTTAAATTAAATGCCTTTCTGATCTCTTTAAATCAACTGCCTTGTGCACATAACACCCACAGTTTCCACTTTTCAAAATTTGCACTGAGAGTAAACTGAACTTCAATTCTCCACAAGAATGGTGCTTTTTTCCCCATCAAATAAAAGTGGAAGAGGTATGGAATTTTATAAATCAAATTGATACTTCACGTAGTTTGTATATATACAGTAGTGCTTATAAAATTGATTATTTATTGTTTACTGTTTCAATCCTTCCTCAGGCAGAACATTCATTTATGTCAGCTGGGAGTTTGTCCAGACAAAGACCAAATAACCCTCCAATTTAAAATGTCAACAGCAATTCTCACATTTGCACAGAATGAGGATGTTGTGGTATTATGAGGACTGTGATTGAAGGTGCTCAGCACCATCTGAATAATGCCATATGTTCTCGGATCGAGTGAAAGAAAAGGAAAGTGATTGGCAGCAATCAGGAGGTGCGCAGCATCTTGTAAAATCAGGCCCTAAAAGATTTGTCAATCATTCTCTTATTCATCCCTCCCCAGCTCTGCGTTAGCAGAAAATATAATTTGGCTATAAAAATTCAATGTTGTTTTTAAAATATACTTGGGAATTGCACACAAAACAGTACCCACCAATTTTCTTTTTCTTTCCTCCCTCTTCTCTGGATAAAAACACATTTTAGATGCTTTTGTATCTTCCACAAATTAATACCTTCTTCCCTTGTAATTTAATGGTATTTCACTGGAGTAGGGATAAATTATTTGAGAAATTTTACAGATTTTTCAAATGCAGAATTTTAGGCTGTGATTTTTTATAAATAAATATTCTAGTAAATAGAAAATTATTTTATGTTATCATTATTTTTATAGTATTAACATCTACATAGCTCTGAGCTAATCTTGGTTTTTAAAATTGTTTCAACAGTAATTTGAGACTGCAGGTTTGAGAAAAAAAATTAGTATCATTCTCCAGCTACAAGCTCTACAAGCAAATGGAAAGTTATCTACTGTGGAAACTGAGGACCTTCCTCAATAAGACTGCTCCTACAGTGTGTCAAGTGCAAACAATTTCATGTCTTTACAGCCCTAGTCCCTTGCTCATTTAAAGTAGAAACCCGGTCTAAACAGGCCTCAGCACTGTTTGCGCCCTGTGGGACCCCAGAGGCAGAAGAAAGGAGACAGGTCTATGATGAAGGCAGGACCAAACACCTCCGAATTCTGGGATACTCCTGCATTCACTAATTAAGACATTATCAGAGAGACTTATTTATTGTGATACCTGGGGCCTTTAAGTTAGATGTCTAAGTACTATATACACCATGCAAGGAAATTTAAGTATCTTAAAATGGGATTTGAAGCACAAATGCTACCTGCAGGGAACCACGTCAGCTAGTACAGGGGATATAGGAGAATTTCCTCTATGTTGTGAGTGCCTGGGAGACACAAACCCTTCTCTTTTCATCACACAGAAATGTCTACATCAAAGAAAACTCAAGATTCAAAATCTTTAGTCCACCATCACACTGGCTGATGGAAAGTCCAAATTTAACTCCTTCTGTAATTCTTTGTTTTGTTTGTTTGTTTTTGCTTTGTGATACAAGACTAGAAGAGATGCCTGTTTTTTCATTGATTCAGCAAAGACACTGGAGAACAAGTCTCTCAATGCCTCAGCCAGAGGATACTCAAACACACATCTTCCACTCTCCAAAAATTACCACAGACTCCTAAAATGAGGGACATGTTAACTCCTCCCACTAAAACAACAGCACTATTAAAGAAAAAAAATCAGGATTCATTGGATGAAACAAAGTGAGACAGTGAGAGCAGGCTGTATTAAGAGTTATTAAAAAATGCATAAGCAATCCTTGCAAAAACTATCAGAATCCTTCCCAGATGAGTGCCCTCATCACAGGCCTTCAGAATTATGTTCTTTCTTCCAACCACTTCTTTGGCCAAATGAGTCTGGAATAGTAAATACTGGCTATTACTTGAGCAGTTAAACAAGTGCAGCAGAATACAGCTCACTCCAGAAAACCTTTATTCTGAAGTAGTTATAGTATTCTTCGGGGAAGTGGAAGATGTGGATTTGAACACCCTTGTGATTAAATAGGTCCTAAATAAGTATTCACTGCACCAAGCGTGTGTAGAATACATGTCAGCCAGCTTTTGTTTGGTTGGTTTATTTTTTGCTCTATTTTCAGATGACAGAGAAATTGAAACACAGGAGGGCATTTGAACATCAGGAAACACTTTTTTACTGCAAGGATGATGGAGAACTGGAACAAAGAGATTGTGGAGTCTCCACCATGGAGAGAGTCAACATCCTCCTGGACATGATCCTAGGCAACCAGGTCCAGATAACTGTTTCTGCAACCCAGAGGGGCTGGACAAGAGATCCCTTTCAACCCCAGCCATTCTGTGATTCAAGCCCAGATCAGAGGTTTGGACTGTGAACCACAATCCTGCTTTACATCTAGTCAGAATTAGGTTAGAACTTTTTGGAGAGTGGGGAGCACTGAGGGGGTGGGGGAGTGGGGGTTGATTTTGGTTTTAAATTAAGCAATATATAAGGCTCTATAAACAGCAGCTACTGTGGGTCATGGTCTGAGCCTTCCTTTGCGCTGCATAGAGCTAGATTCCACTTCAGGAGCCAAGATCCTATGAACTTTTTTGGACCCAGCCAATTACCCAATGCTCTCTAAAAATTTTCTTTAATGAGTTATTTAACTCTCACCTATTCCCTCTCTGCTGAAATAAATAATAATAGGAAAAAAACCAAATCATATCCCCAAACACCAAGCTAAATAAGACATCAATGTAAATCTCTTAAAATCCCACTGACTTCATCAAGATTGCACAGCATCTGAGTTAGCACAGAATGGGGCTTATTGCACTTCACCTGAAACATCACAGTCCTGAGACACTCTGGAATACATTTCAAAGTGCACATCAGATTTCTAACTGCAACCTACACCAATGTTTTAGGGAGGAAAAAAAAAACTCTTTTATTTTCTTGTATGATGTTTGTCTCTTATTGCTAAGGTTTACTTTAGCATAGTAAGTGTATTTCCATAAATGGACCTTTATGCTGAATAATAACCACAGTTTTATTTTACGTATTTAAAAGTTGCCAAACACCACCACACACATTTGCCTTCTGCCCTATGTATTTTAGCTGTCATTTATAGATTTACATTTACAATTAATGATCATCTGGTAACTATGACATGATGGGTCAGAAGGTAAAACTTCCTCACAGAAAAGCTTATTCGGAATTCCTTACTAAAACAAACAAACAAAAAAACCCAACAACAAACCCACAAAACATAAAATCAAGTTGCAAGAATTAGTGATTAGGATCCAAGAAAAGTTTACCAAAACAATCAGTCTTGGTCATGGGGTATTTTTTCCTCTCTAAAAAAAAAAAAAAATTATTTTAGGCAACCTGCGCCAAATTAATTTTGTTAACTTTTCTTACCACATTATGTCAGCAGATATACTCTGCCTCAGGTTCCACTTACAAAATTGATTTAGCTGAAGATAAAACTGTATATTGGCTATTTACTCTAGGTACTGTATATTCTTGTTCTATTTTATGCTTTGAAATTGATTTCTTGTATGCTTCTCTTTGTTAAAAATTAGAGCACTAAAGAGTATTTGAGCTTGATCAATTTGCAGTGGTTAGCTCACCCCAATTTTAGTTGAATTTTGACTGATTTAAGAGACAAACACCTATTCTCATGTAAGCTTTTAGACAGAGTAAAAGTTGCCATTTCATAATAATAACAGCAAAAATGAGTTTTAGGTTATAACTATCTACCTCTGTACTGCAGGTTATTTTCCAAAGAAGCCAGAAATATACCAGACAAAATGCCTACAAACACTGCATGAAACGTGATATTTCACTTAATATTTGTATCCACTATTCCTTAGGGGGTGTGCTGTAAGATGATGATGCTGGGTGCACTCTCACACCTGACCTTGGTTTTTAGACATTGCACACTTTCCGTAAAAAGTTCAAAAGTATCACCTCAGATGTGAAAGGATTACAAACTGCTGTGTTTGCACATTAGACAGCTCATCTTCGTTTCTTTATGTGTCACTAAACTCTAGATGGATTCATCATAAAACTTGAGGTGGAACTTAAGTGCATTTACATACATGTGAAATGTGTAAGCTATGACTAATTTTAACTCACAGGGCAGAATTTAAATAATTAGTTACAAGAAGTCAAACTAAGGGAAAAAAGGAGGAAAGAGATGGTTAGAGGCAGAGTAGTAAATTGTTCCATTTTTGCAGGTAATCTAAATGCAAACTAGAAGCAACTTATCATGAGAATGGATTTTCCACCATCTGGTCAAATAACAGGGGATTTGTCTAGTGGCAAGCAAAGAATGGAATGATGTGAGAAAGATTAGCGGGCAAGTCCTACAGTTGGCTAAAATGTATTTTGTGCAAACAAGAACAGATGACGCCTTAACAATTACACCTGTCAAAAACTCCAGAAAGCAATCCATCTCTGAACAGCCCAGTTGAAAACAGGCTAGTTCATAACAAAATGAATTTTTTTAAACAATTGCCAGCCATAACAGTTTGATGCATGACAAGCTTAGGAAGTTGCGTTCCACGTACAACTGAAACCTTAACTAACTGGACCCTGCTTTTCTCTGATAAGTAAAGTATTAAACTACAAAAAAAAAAAAATCTTAAGTGAAGTAAAGCAAATAGCTAATAATCTTGGAAAGCAAGAAAATTCAGAGTTAAGCCTGACATATAGTATCTGTAAATTTCCAATATGTCCTACATGAATGGGTACAAGGGGTTTTTTTTAAAAGTGGCCTTTTTTGTGGGAGTCAAAAATACCAGATAGTACCTGGACTGGCATGCCTTGCATAGAATCCAGACAGTTCCTAGAATTAAAGTTCTTTCTAAATATAGATGTGAAGCCTTAAAATTACTACTCTATATATATCCTGCCAGAAGGAAAAAGTCTAATAATGTTTTCTATAGAGATATGATTTCTTTCTTCAGAAAAGATATAATCTCAACGTGCAACAATATTTTACACCAATTCCAAGGTGATTTTCTTTAGAATTAGCTGTTTATATATGCACCTAATGTTTCAGCATCCAAACTTGCCATATACTAATACTTTCTTTTTAAAAAAGTCATAGTTCCCTACAGAAGATTGAGATCATAGCTCATATATCTAGAGTGGATAGTGAAACAAGACTGTCCCAGAATTAATTAGGTTTTTTGTACTGTTTGGTCTCTGGCTTTCAAATATTCAAGTAGAGCTTGTTACTTCATTAAGCAATTTAACAAAGTGATTTCATGAAAGAGTTCACAGAAAGTCAACCTAATTGTACTGCTGTCAGCAGACTCTAGCAAGGCAAATCAGAGGAGAGCTTGAGGGGCTGCTTTCTTCTTCCTCTTAAAAGACCATGAAGATGATTTGGGGTGGTTATTCATCTATTTTGATTTTTTTCTCTTGTGAGAGAAGCAAAGAACAGCTTTTTGCCACACTTCATAATCAGATGGGCCAGAAGAACTGCTATAGAGCAAATGACAGTCAGCATTATACATATGCTCCTGGTCTAAGACAATGCTGGGTCTGAGGCTCCGTGATGTCCTGGTATGGAGGAGAACTCATTGAATGCAACATGGGCAATAGGAAAAAACCCTAAGTGTTCTAACTGCAAACCTCACAGTTAGGAGGTAGCTGACAGTTCTTACTCAAGGTGGCAATTTGTAAGTTCTTCTGGGTTCTTGAGCTCATTTTTGTGGAGACTTCATAGGCTGTAGTGAATATTTTTCTCCCCTCATTTTTGCTGTGTAACTGGTAAAGTCGAGGTCTGGTGCTAGAGTTAAATCGCACTTAATTTCCAAACACTGAAATAGTTATCCCCATAAAATATTTGAAAATAAAATAGAAATTGTGCAAGATCTATGTTATTTTCCCTTTTGTTCCTGTCTCCTAAGAATTCTGAGATAACTCTTGGCAGAGGTCAAGGTGTTACATTTAACCCTGTGGTTCTCACACATTGCTGCTTTCTGCTTCTTTTCCACACCTCCACAGATCAACATTATTTTTTGAGCTTGCAGTAGTAACACAGGCTTGGGGGTGGAAGGATTTTCTGTGTAGGAAAGCTCTTACATTCAAGGATTCAACTCCTAATTAGTAAAAATAGTGTGAATTAGGAGCTTCCTCCCTCAGAGCTAAGAAATCTATTCTGAACAACTTTTTGCTTCTATTTTACCCTGCAAATATCAGCACAGTAACACTGCTTCCAGAGGACAAGGGTTTTTTCGTTGAAAATTTAGGAATGAAGAGTGTGAGGGCTTAGATTCAGACAGCCCTAGACATCCAAAATTGTTGGTCCCTGGGAAACATAATACTAAGATGCCAATCAAGCTACATGTGTCTGGTTCAAGGTTTCTAATTACTGTAATTTTTTTAAAACAAACATTAAATTATTTCACTAGCATTTCCCATTTTGTGAGTATAGAATATCCAGAATTTTATCACAAGAAAAGAAAAACAAATTACCACCTCATGCCTCATAGCTAAAACTAAAGTGGTATCAGCCATGGAATAGAAGAGATTGCAGAAACGCAGATGTATTTAAATTTTTCAAATGAAAGCTTGTCTATCTTCTTTAGTTTGAACTCTGGCCGGGTTTTCCCCTATATTACTTCAGCTTTCTATATATCCCCATATGCTCTTTCCTTCGTTTCTTATTTAATTTTTGTGCATAGACATGTTTAGAATGAGGTCCTACCACTTTTTTATTCAAGCTACATATATGAGTAACTTAATTGATACAGTTATAGTCATACTTTCCTCTTTATATTTCAGTATTTAAAAGCTAAAACATCAGATATGGTATGAGATTTCTTCCTACCATGTGACAGAAGACTGAGTGATTGTAACCCAGAGAGGAGTGTAGACAATTATTCTGTTGATTTGATCAATATTGAGAGAAAAAAAGGAGAATAAGCTACTTGGGCCTTCTGTATGACATTTTTGATATCTCTGCCACCCCCTGAAGAAAGGAAAGGGCTCAAGTAGTCAGGCCATCACTAGAATCACCAATCATCTCTACCCCTAGTCCGTACACTAGTCAGGAGAAAAAAACTTCAATGTGTTTTCTACTCTATCAGATTCCAAACACGATATAAAAGTGTCACAATATTCCCTAAAAATACAATCAAGTCAAGATTTAAGGAACACCAGTGTAGGCCAGAAGAACACACAATAGCTCAGAGGCACATCCGAAATGTATGATAGAATACCATCAGTATAAACATTTGTTTCTAGAAATAGGCATCCCTTATAGCCCACGTGTGCTCACCTGCTGCCTAAACAGAGTTCTCTATGGATATCCCCAATCTTTACTGCACTGTACAGTAAGATACCTGAACAGAAAATTAATAAGGCTTTGGACGAATTGCAAGTAGGTGTCCCCACTCATCACAAAATTCAGGTTTGGCTTTTCCACTATCCTACTCCTCCCTTCCCTTCCCTGTCCTCAAAATTGTAGGGAATGATGAGGAAAAAACAAGAAGAACCAGCCAATCAATGCCTGGCTGCAAGCCTAGTGTTACTAGCAGAATTTCAGGGGTTTTTGATCAAGGGCTGGTTTACAAACAGGTGAGCTGCTGGAAATAAGGGGTACAACTGTCTCAAAGGGGAAAAGGGATTTTTGCCCAGGAGTTAACAGGGTTCATTGAATGAGTTTTAAGCTAGATTTTAAAGTAAAAAGAGATAAAACTAGGCTCATGAGATAAACCAGGAGCCAGCACACTGATGTTTGAGGGATGTGATGACAAGGTCCTTTGGTCTGCCATTTCATTGAAGGCAGGGAACGGACACCTGTGTGGCAGCAAAGTCACAAGGATTATTGATGTGTTAGAAACCACACAAGTGAATGAGAATAGTGATGTAGGAATTAAGGCTTCTCTTCCCCAAGAAGGTGTTGGGCTCAATAGCCCAACTTAAGTGCCTCTACACCAATACACACAGCACAAGCAACAGACAGGAGGAGCTGAAAACCACTGTGCAGCAGAAAAACTGCCATCAGTTTTCTGAGAGTTGCCATCATGGAAACATGGCGGGAGGATTCACATAACCAGAGTGTTGCAATGGATGGCTGTACACTCTTCAGAAGGGATAACCAAGGAAGGAGAGGCAGCTGAGATACTTAATGACTTCTTTACCTCAGTCTTTATTAGTAAGACCTGTTGCTCTCTGGGTACCCAGCTTTCTGAGCTGGAAGATAGGGACCAGGATCAGCAAAAGAGCCCCCATAATCCATGAGGAAATGGTCAGTGACCTCATAGACCATTTAGACATACACAAGTCTATGGGGGCAGATGGGATCCAACCCAGGGTACTGAGGAATATGGTGGAAGTGTTCACTGAGACAACTTTCAGCATTTACCAGCAGTCCTGGCCAATGGCGGGGGACGTGTCCCAGGGGACTAGAGGATGCCAAAAGTGATGCCCACCTACAAGAAGGGCTGGAAGGAAGATACAGATAACTACTGGTCTGTCAACCTGACCTCAGTGTCAGGGAAGGTTTGCCATAGAACAGATCATCTTGAGTGCCATCACATGGCACATAAAAGACAACCTGGGGCCAGGCCCAGGCAGCATGGGCTTGTGAAAGGCATGTCCTGCTGGACTAAACTAACCTCCTTCCAAGCTAGAGTGACCCCACTTAGTGGACAGGGCTGTGGATGCAAGCTACCTGGACTCCAGTAAAACCTTTGAAACCATTTCCCACAGCATTCCCCTGGAGAAACTGGCTGCTCATGGCTTAGATGGGTGTTCTCTTCAGTGGGTAAAACTTTGGCTGGATGGCCAGAGCCATGGAGTGGAGGTGAATGGAGTTAAATCCAGCTGGTGACCACCACAAATGGTATTCCCCAAGGCTCAGTATTAGGTGCAGTCCTGTTTAATGCCTTTAATCAGATTGCAGATGACAGGAATCAATCTGATGGAGGACAGGAAGGCTTTTCAGACAGATCTGGACAGGCTGGATCAATGAAGCAAGGCAAAATGAAGGAGGTTCAACAAGGTGAAGAGCCAGGTCCTACACTTGGCAGTGCTAAAGGCTAGGGGAGGAGTGGCTGGAAAGCTGATCAGTAGAAAAAGACCTGGGGGTGGTAGCTGACAACAGCTGAACATGAATCAATGTGTGCCCAGGTGGCCAAGAAGGCCAGTGGCAGCTTGGCCTGTATCAGAAACAGTGTGGCCAGCAGAGCTACAGAAGTGACTTTGCCCCTGTACTGGACACTGGTGAGGCCACACCTCATATCCTGTGTCCAGTTCTGGGTCTCACTGCAAGAAAGACATTGAGGTGCTGGAGCACATCCAGAGAAGGGCAACTGAGCTGGTGAAGGGTCTGGAGCACAAATCTGATGAGGAATGGCTGAGGGAGCTGGACGTGTTTAGGCTGGAGAAAAGCCTCAGGGGAGACCTTATCACTCTACAACTGCCTGACAGTAGGTTGAATCAAAGTGGGGATCTGTCTCTTCTCTCTAGTAACAAGCAACAGGACAAGAAGAAACTGCCTCAACTTGGAGTAGGGAAGGTTGAAAATTAGGAAAGATTTCTTCACCAAGAAGGTGATCAAGTACTGAAAGAGGCTGTCCAGGGGAGTGGTGGAGTCATCAGCCATGGAGGTATTTAAATGATGTGTAAATGTGGCACTTAGTGACATGGGTGAGTGGTGAACTTGGCAGTGTTAGGCCAGCAGCTGCACTTGATGATCATAAAGGTTTTTTTCCAATATAAAAAAATCAATGGGGAGGCTTCTTATACTAAAATTGACAGTAATATTGTCCATCTAGAAGGACTTAAAGCATTTCTAAGGCATTGGACTATTAGATAAACTAAGTTGTATATCCACAGTCTGTTGTTGTTTACTCTTTTTTCCCTTCCAATGCACTAATATTATAAAGAAGCACAGACTGCAGCAATTATCCATATTGATTATGCTACTTGGGTCTGATGTTCTACTGCATTTTATAAGCACATAAAGTATGAACAGTTTTGAAAAAATACCTGCCCTGAGGTTAAATTGTTTCAGAAGTCCATTCGGATAGTAGTTGACTCACATCTACTTTAACATACATAATTCTATCACTTTTCTTTAAACTTTTCTGAAATTTAATAATCTTTACATAGAGATCATCAGGGACCTCTGTCTAGGGACAAGATACCAAAGCCAGATAGTTACTCTTACATAGGAACCTCACTTCATATCGATTAAAAAGTAAGCATAGCAACTACTTTCAGGTTAACCAGTTGAATAGTTTTGTAGGTCTTGTTCTGGATCCTTTGCAACTACAAACATCTGCAGTTGAGAAAGACTATGAGGTGAATCTCAAGGTCAAAGAGCAGGTCAGTAACAGACAGAAATGAAGCGAGGTCTTGAATTTCCAACCCTTGGTCCATCCCCTGCTGAAATGGTGAATGTTCTCAATACTTCAGCACATGTCAAATCCTTTCCAAATCTTTCTGTATTTTTCACATAAAGAATGTAGAGTGCATCAAAATTCAGTAATTAATCATACAGTATAGGGAGGGAGGTTGAGATGGTTTTTGTATTCTTAAATTGTAAACTTTTAGTTTTACTTTATAGCCACTTGCATCTCCCACTGTTGGCATAGTAAATAGGAGCATTCAGTGTATATCACTATTTTTGTCATGTATTTCTCATTTTATTTCTCTTGATACTTACCCAGCCTCTTTGCGTTAAACACAAATAATTTTTGTTACTTCAGACTGACTCTATTCTTGCTATTTCTTTCTCTCAGTGATCAGAACCGAACACATTATTCAAGTGATGTTGTACCACTGATCTATATACCACGATATATTTGTTATAATGCTCACACTACAGTATCATTAGATGCATTTTCAATACCATTTTCTACCCCATCCCTCAACATTGCTTAACATTTTGTTTGCTTTTATGTTTAGTGTTGCACACTAAAGCAAAGATTTTCACTGAGCTGTCCTCAGTGACATCCAGGCATATTTCCTCTAGATTATAGTTAATTTAGAACCCAGAAATGTGTATGAGTAGTTCAAATTGGTTTTTTCCAATGTGCACTGTGTTTCATCTGTCAGCAATGAATCATTTGTCATTATGCTGCCTGTTAGCTCAGTGAGGTGCCTCAGAAGTCCCTCACAGTTTCTTCTAATCTCTACAAACCTAAGCAGAGGGGAGCTACTTGCATATCTCATTGTCTTTTTAAAATACTCATAACTGTATGAAATTTTCCTTACAAAAATGTAATGGGGGACATATTCAGAAACTTTTAACAGTCAGAAAATATCACACCACTTTTTCCTCATCCTGATTAATATTTTATAATAATTTTCTAATAGATTAGAAAAGCCTGTTTTTAAGCATTGAAGTCATTCTCATTTCTTCAACACATTTAAGTTTTTAGTAATTTTTTTTTGCATTCAAATACATTGTGGAATTTTTATTGTAAAATGCTCCTTGGTTAGTTTTACTCATATTTTTACCGGGAAGTATTTTTTAAAAATATTTAAACATTCCTTTTGCCATTATTTTGACAAAATAGAATCAGTAGCAGAACTAGACCCACAGAGCTAAATGCAATCTTCAATCCATAATCTAAGTGGTCTGGATAGGGCTGTAGGTTTCGTTCCCTGACATGTGAATGAGGAGAAAAAAACCAAACTGCTGATGCAATAGACCTTCTTCCACAGGTTTAAAGTTCATATCCCCAGTGCCCCGGTATATACAGTATTTTTGCTGGTGGATTCACGTAGTTAATACTCATCCATTTCTGTTGACAGGAAATCCTAGGACAGTATGATGCATAAAGTGCTTATGCATAGCTCTGTCGAACACAGGGGCAAATATATTTCCAGCTGTACATCAGTACTAAAGGTTTTCAAACCCCGCAGATGAGGCGATAGTCCAGTTTGGCAGGTTTCTCTCTCAGAACTTTTTTTCCCTTTTTGAAAAAGAAGAAATTAATAATTTGTCTCTAAAGCCTTTATGTGATCTTCATGCTGTCATTTTGATGTTTCTGTTTCAGGAACAAAAAGTAAACAAGTAAAACTCATAAGTAATACCTTGACACGTGTATTCTATTCATTATAACAATTAAATTTACAGAGATAGGGAATATGCTCCTGAGAATAGGTTCCTGAAGTTTTACTTGGGCTGGAGCCAAAACATTTCAGGTTTAGTACTCAGGAGTATTATTTAGAAGATAAATTGCTTGATATCAGATTTTGGGAAAGGTAGAATTAGCATCAAGCCTTGTTGCACAGCAATTCATTGGAGGGAACATACCCTATATTACTTGCTCATATTCACAACAATAATTAAAAAACAAAACAAACCTCTGGCTAAGGGAATTTTGCTTTAATAAAATGTTTTGAAAATCCTGTTAGGGAATATTCCATTGAAGGAAAAGTGATAAATACTTTCCACTTTAGTTTTATCATAATGTGTGGCTTCAAAAAGATTTTGAGCACTATACAGTCTTATAAGTCTAAGTCTCTCATCATTAAAGCTGATTAACTTCCTGTGACTAGGAGACCCCATTATTGATCTTGAACATGTGAGTGACAAAAACAGTTCTTGAACTACTGTACAGCTATTCTTCACAAAATACACTCTTGTAGAAAGGATTGCATTCAACCAAAACTGTTTTTATTACGAAACAACAGCAGCAACAAGGAAATACAAACTGCTTATTTTCCCTTTGCTCACTTGGGGACTAAGCTTTTGCAGATGTTGCACTGATGCCTGTAGCACTATGTGTGCAGAAATGTGCACACACCCTATTCACATACACACATCTGAACAGGAATTGAGTCATAAGTAACAAAAATTCTTCCTCTTGTCTTGCAAGTACAATTTTCATCATGAGTATGTAAACGTTATTTTTATGCGACACTGTAAGCAACCATATCAGCTTGTGTTTGTTTGCAGATAAAAGAACAGGGGTATTACTCCTTGAAACTATGCTACTACACACACCACCTATTCTTCAATATTGGGTTGAGCTGTGTGCATTGCATTATGTCACTTCATTCACATTTAGAGGACAACACAAGTTTTAAATTACTTTTAAAAACAAAACCAGATCAGTCTAAAATTAATGAAAATAAGCCTACAATTGTACAGGAAACCACAGATGTCATATAGCAATCAAAAAGTAAGATGCTGATAAAAAAATGGTCTCAGGAATGAGTACTCAAACATATGAACTCACTGCCTATTGCTGACTTGGACCTACCCTGAAGGGCATCTTTCTTGAGATACACCTCTTCATGAACACATAGTGAAAACATAAGGCTATCTATATGTATTAATGGGGAGAAAACAGCTGGTGGCACTGAAAGCCTCAGAGAAGAAGGCAGTACAGGGTTTTTTTTTATTTTTTTAAAAAGTGTTTCAACTTGCTTAGAAGGGGAAAAGAATAAAAAAGCTTCTCAGCAGCACCACCTGTTATTTTATTTTTGATTCCCACTTACCTGATTCTTATGAGGCCCCTTTGGCATGTTTTAAGAGAATTCTTAAAGCAGTTTTTTTTCTTTTTGCTGGTTTGGTTTTTTTTAATACTACTACTGGACAGTAATACTGCATCCATAAGTATGTCTTGATCTTCTACATTACAATGATGTGATTATGTTTTGGAAATGTGGTGAGTTTTACACCACCCTTATGGTTCTATTATACAGACTCCATTATTATACACCTCTCTTTCCCCAGATTCTAACAATATAAGAAATCTAAGCTGGCAACAGCTGGAATGAATACACGAAGGAGCAATAAAAGGATTAGATTATTTATATGGTTAAGTATTGTTAATACATATATAGGAGAGTAATATTCTCTTTTATTAATTTCATTGTAAACAGTTTCATAAATAAGCAAATTCCAGACAGTCCATCTATCATCAGAGGGTTTAGCATTACTCTGCAAACCATATTATGTTGCAAGTCATTTTTTACTTCAATCACGAAGGCCAGATTACTAGAGTCACCTTTTTTTTTGGGGGGGGGGGGGGGGGGGTGGGGTGGGAGGGGTAGTAGAATGGCAGAGGA
The DNA here is from genome assembly GCF_041296385.1 of Aphelocoma coerulescens. NCBI lineage: Eukaryota > Metazoa > Chordata > Aves > Passeriformes > Corvidae > Aphelocoma > Aphelocoma coerulescens. The sequence continues at coordinate 41,146,769 of NC_091019.1, read as the reverse complement.
ATGCTCCATTAAGAGACATTCATTTTATAATAGAAATCCATAGATATTCTATTTCCTACCATAAAATTTTGGAAAAATGAGTGCTTATCCAGCAGTTCATGCAGTTTCTTGAATTCAATGCCAGTAAAGGCTATTAAAATAATCTAGCTAATAGCACAATAGAATTCTTGGTGCAAGCATAAATGCCCATTGTATCTTCAATTCATCTTTGATTTCAGTAATCCTCCAGTAAATCACACTCAAAAATAAACAAATAAATCTTCAAAATCCTGATACTTCATGAATCACTATTAGTTAGCAATCAGGAATGGAGAAAGCATTTTCCTTCTCTTTTGATTTTTTTTTTATTTTTAAGCAAAGGATTGGGTTTTGTTTAGTTTTGCAACAGCTTTAAATCTTGATTCAAGAACAGTCTCCTTACTTTAAATGTAGGCATTGGCTACTAATATGTTTTTACCTTTGAAAACTCAAATATTAGTAAAAAAAAAAGAAGTACTATATTAGTCAGGGATAAAATCAAAGGAAAATGTGTTGCCACTTAAAAATACTAAATTATTTGCCATATTTCTCCTCTTCCATAACAACATAAACTTTATCAGACACATTTAAGAACAGAACTCCTGTGTCTCCTCAGAGAGGAGTTATTCTGGCTGCAAACACACTGCACGTGCTATTGAAGGTGTTTAATAATAGAAGACCAGGCACTTTCATGTAATTCATAATTAGAAGATGACTACAACTGCATTATTTAAAATCAAGCCTTTGTTATCAGCACCCGTTTTAGACAGAAGCTGAGAATCATTTGTGAGCTGTGGCAGAGCCAGACTGTTCAAAGCAATTGCTGTTCAGCATGAAAGCTGCAATGGAGGTCACAGAACAGGTCAGGAGGAAAGATAGTGTATCGATTTCACACCAGGAATAGAGGCGAAGCGAGGGCCCACTGTTGCTGCATGTGATGTATTTCACTTCAGTTTAAGGCACATTTCATTCCAATTCAAGAGGGGGTGGGGAGCAAAGGGTGAGCGGATTTCACACTGAATCATGATGAATTCTGGACTTGTGTATTCCAGTAAATATCTCCTTCCTGACATTAAGTATTTCTATAGCAGACTGAATACAATGGAAATTAGACTGCAATCAGATAGCAGGAGAGGACTCCTGGGGAAAAAAAAAAAAAAAAAACAAAAAAAAAAAAAAAAAAAAAAACAAACAAAAAAAAAAAAACAAAAAAAAAACCAAAACCAAAACACAACCCCAAAGAAAATCTTATGTTTTGGTTTTGGTGGCAGGTTAAGTCTACTGCCTCACAGATTAGTATCTACAAACGTTGTCTCAAACGCAGAAAACTGTTACAGATTAAGTCTACTAAAGAAACTGTATTTTGTTCCAATATTCATGCTGCTAAGAACAACTTTATATGATAGTCTAATCTTTTATTAAAACATCGTTAAGCCACATAAACCTAAGCCAAAAGGCTTCAAAAGCTAAAGGACAGAAAGTCTGTTCACACAAAACTCCTAGCTATGCACACACAAAGGCACACTCACTGCAAAGAGAGTGCAACCCCTGACAATATTTTAAATGCATCAGTATAAAAAAACATACTAAAAGGTGGTGGATAATTGCATAGTATTTTCATTTTATTTTATACATTGATGTAAATTGATATTCCAAATGACCCTGACTACTCCAGCAAAGGATATTAGCAACCATCTCTAGCTGTTTTATATAAGTGGTGATGATTATTCATATTTCATTGCCTAGTAATAATGGCCAGCTTCTGCCCCAACTTCTTTTTTAGTAAATAAATAAATAAAAATTAAAAATAGCTGTTCTAATGAGGAAAGCATTAACTGTGATCAGAGGGATATTTCTCAAGTTACTTGGATAACAGCCTAGCCTTGTTCAATTTTTTCCCAAGACTGAGAAACTTACTTTCCAGTAGTTTTGTCCAGTATGCTGTAAAATTGTCAACTTCTAAACCATTAAGTTCACATACAGGGTAATGGTCAAATGCTATGATTTTTATGGGTAAGTGCTCCCTCCCTCCCCTGATCTTACTTTGCATAATTTGTTCTATGAAAAACTGCTCCTCTTTTTAAATGCTGACTCTGCTATTCTGCTTGTGACAATATTTTACAACTTTTCTAGATCTTTATATTGGCTCCATAACACCAGCAAAATAGCCAGACACTGACATATTTCAGAACAAAAAAGGACTATATTTGAGACTGCACAGAGATTTCCTATTAAATTATTTATATTAGTTCACTTCCACGTCATTATTTCTTTTCAACTGTTCTAAGGCATCAATGTCAACTTCTTGAACCCTCTCATGAAAGCTTTGCTGTCATCAGAGTCTGTTTCAGCATCCTTAATTCTGCATAAGGAATCAGTTACCCAGCAAGTTTCCAGTCACAAAGGGCCAGATGCTCCTCTCTGCTACATGCTGGAGCTGGCCAGACGGGCCCCTCACTAAGACTGCGGAGGGCAAAAGGTGGCCATGTAGAGAGAGTGCGTGTGTACGTGTACTACTGGCCTGCCACAAAACAGCTGAGACTGCTCTGCATGAAAAGAGGGAAAAAAACTCAAACAGTGGAAATTGCTGACAAACTGAAGGCAGCAATCAGGTACACCATGATCCACAAGGAAATATCATTAACTTGCACTGCAAAATTTCATAATAGTTACCACTTTGAAGTCATTTGTCAACTTTGACGATGCTGTGCTGTAGAAATGTATAGAAATCTCGATGCTGTGCTATAGGAATGTATAGAAATGTTCTACAGGCTTGAGTGAAGCTTTAGTGGATTAGCATCTGCTGGCTATGGGCAAAGTCAAAACCCACTAATACTATTTGATCTACAGACTCCTGCTGACACCAGGCATCATGAGATTCTTCTTCCTCTGATATGTGGAGTACAGTTAAACTGCATGTGATGGCTCCTCTCAGGAACATCCAAAAGCATTCTGGTGCTTAGGATTGTTTCCTAAAGACCATGAACTGCAGAGTAGCTGCAGACACAGTTTCATGAGCAAAAGCCAAGAGGACAGACATCTCTCTTGCCTCATGGTGCCTATATCCAGAACTACCTCTCCCCATTAAGAAGGGACAATGCTAGCATTAAGACCCCTTTATCTCACATCTGTTACTGGACTTCCAGATAGTATCAGCAGCCAAAATAGTCATTTTTCCATTTACAGTTGGACAGACAATTGCTGTTTTTTAATGGACAAGGATTTTAGCTGGGGAAGAAATCTTCAAGACCACTGTAGACTAGCTATTCTAACAAGCAGTTTGAAAACAGCTTGCAAGCCACCCATATGGAACAGACCACAAATTCCAAGAAGTTACCCAAAACACTGTAATTCAACATAATCCACAATGACTGCCAGGCAAAATTTCAACCCCAAGCCTAATACAAAATTCAGCACTCTCAGTGGCATAAGTCCCCCGTGTTTTATAAGCCCTCACATTCCCCCTGAAAGCTAACCTGGCAGTTTTGCTTATCTGGGACACAGCAGCTGACACACAGGGAAAAGTGTGCAGCTGTGGGACTTGCTTTTATTATGGTTCAGGTTAAGCCCAAGGCTTGCACGTGCCACTGAAAGGTTTGTGCCATGCAATGCTGCTGATATTCCTTGTGCAGGGAAGAATACGTCAGGTGAGGCAGCACTGCAGTGGGAGTTCCTCACAACACAGCACCAACAGCTGTACCACCTACACCCCCAGCTCCACGGCTGGGCAAACACATGGCAGGAGCAGCAATTGTACCATAAGCTAGAAGGGTTATTATGGCTGTGGGCTGGGGAAGCTGGTGCATTTTTCCAAATTTCTAGAAATTTCTGGATTTTTCAATAGTGGCACAGTATTCTATCATTCCCACAAAGTCCTCCATTACCTTATTAACTGAAGTGACCTGTGCTGTCAAAAAAAAAGTTCATGAAAAATTCAAAGAAATTTGAAATCTGAGTATTTTCTTTTTCCTCTTTGAGAGTGTGAGGGATGGGAATGAGAAAGAAGAGAGAAAAGCACAGGGGTTTGGGTTAAGTTCAATTAGCAGTAGAGCATACTCTGGAAAGGTGTGTGCATAAAATACAGGCCTCCGGGAATAACAGTGGTAAATAGACAAATTAAACTTCAAGAGTCTTTCTAACCTCTCACAATTTTTTTTAATATTTACTGAGTGTAAAAAGACCAGCCCTAGACACTTGCAATGAACATGATAAATGGTCATATTGCATGTGTGTTAATTAATACTAACCCCTCTCTGGATAATGAAAAAAAAAAGTAGTGCAAAAAAAATTCACACCCCATAACAAAAAAACCTAAAGCATTTACAGACACAATATACATGCTTCTAAGCAAAGTGAGCCTGGCAGGTGGGTGTTTTCCAAGTAAACTGCGCCACCGTTTACTTTCTATATGGAAACAACAACCTGAAAAAATGATACTCAATCAAGTGCAAAGCATTAAATTGCATCCTCTACTTTTTAGATGCTTTTACCAAAACATTCAGCCACTTCAGCAACAATCTCATCCAAACTAGAATATTTCGAGTAAATGGTGTGAATAGAAACTTTCAGTTCTACACTAGACATTTTCACTGATTGACCTAAAACACAGTGAGCTTCTGCACAGTTGACTTAATCCCTAGCCAAGAAGTAAATGTGCTAGAAGCATCCTTTACAACACTGTGTATTAATCCACACCATTTTTGCTTGTGTTTTGTGTGGTGCTTTGTTTTTTAAAACAAGGATACCAACACCCAACACATCTCAGTTATATGAAATATGTCACCCAGTTCTTTTGAGAATAAAAGATCCCTCAAAGCCATAAACAACAAATGTTTTTTGGAAATGTCCACAAATGATTTTTTCTACTAACCATTTGCCCAAGCAAGAAAATCTCCAAAGACAACACTTTTAAATATCACAAGTTTTACTCATTCTAAAGAAGGGCAAAAATCAGTTTTGGTTCATTTAATTACCTTTTTCAGCGTAAGTGGGGTCTGGTTTATTTCCACTACCTAGCCATAAGAAGATTGTTGAAAAGTCAGCATTGAACTGAACATACTAAAACCCACAGAAACCACCCCTCCCCCCCTTTAGATTCACATGTAAGCAACTCGAGTCCTGAAAACAACTCTGCAGCCTCACAGTTTTTTGCACTTTCTGTGGAGAATTACTAAGGACTACATGTAATTAACCATAATTGCACATTATCTTTCTCAGTTTAAAAAGGCAAAACAACCAGTATGGGTTCTTTCTGGTCTCTGATAACATTTTGTCCCTTGTATCTTAACAATAATTCATTTGCACTAAAAAACACAATAATTAATAAACTTCTGAGATTTCCACCAAGTACAATAGCAAGACTTGGTTCAGACCAATATCAGAACCACTGATCACAATGGTGCAATTGCTACCTGCTTGCTTAAGGATGACTAAAAACAAACTGGTATTCTGGTTAGAGGAAAACACTCACAGACTTAACGTTTCAGAAAAAGGACTGCATGATAATGAATATTTTTAGTATTGTCATTTATTGAAAGCATAGAGGGTACTATTAGTCCTTCCAATTCTGAGGGAATGAACACTTTAATAATGTGTAATTCAAGGGTGAGAAGGTTGAGAAGAATGGTTTTGAACAGATATTTTAGGTCTTCTAGTTTCAGAAGACATTTAAAAACAAGATTTTTTTTTGATCCCTTGGCAGAAGGGGAAAAAAAAGCAAAGAAAAATCTGAAAGGCAAGCAATGTACTTTTTATGCAATATTAAAGAAAACAATGCTGTTTAAAAGAAAAAAAGCAGCATGTCTTTCACATTTTATGTCCTAAGTAGGTTTAAGTACTGCCTATTACTTGTCAAGAATTCAATAGCAAATAGAAACTTCCCAGGTTGACGTGCTGGGGCAGACGAAGGTCATTCTTTAAAGCATTTTCTCCCTTGAGAGGAAAACCTGGAAGGATGCTGTTTGAGGAATTTATACCAGGCACAGCAAGTCATTAGATGTTTGTGCTGCAAGTCTGCCACGATCCCAATTCCACAGCCATATGTGGTTACCATGGTGGGAACCAGCTCCAAAAGCTGGTTAAAGGAGCTCAGAGGTGTGTATTTTATTCTCAGTGTGCTGAGCATATATAGGCACTGTAAATCTTGTACAGAACAGCAAGGCAGCAGAAAAGGTGCACTGCAGACATGGACATCACACATTATTTTTCAAAAAAGTAAACTCTCAAGTTTGGAGGGGGAGACATGATTGTGGAGGGGGGGAAAAAAGCAATTTGCAGGTAGGGAAACATTCTTTCTGGTTAGTGTTTTAATGAGAATTTTTCTCCTCATTCAGTTTGACTTCAAAACAAAAACTAAACAGTAAGGAATCCCAAAGCATCTGTGAGTAAATACTACACTCTTAATTTCAGAGTCAAGAGACTCCTATTTTAATTACAATACAATTCCGGAACTGTACTTTGTAAAGACTTAAACTCAGCATTTTTTGAAAACCCAGCCATCTAGGAGGAATACATGAGCTTGCAAATAACTCCTTTTTCCTGGAGAAGGTTTCAAAATGATGCCATAGATGTCCAGCTTTCAGTTATATAGCGAGCAATACATGATACAGATTTGCTTATCCAGAACACAACCCTATTCCACTTATATGGGCAGAATTTCAAGTCCAACACAGACCTACATGTCTAAAGAGAAACATAAATGAGTCTACTAAGTACATACTCCTCATACACACGACACGTAGCACTACCTAGTGTTTGATTTTTCACTGTAGATATGAAGTGACACAAAAACCAAAAGCATTTTACCCAACAAGAACGGCAGATGGACTATCCTACTCCTACTCCTCCTCCTCTCAGTGCTTTAACCATCCAAGCTGACACCCATTCCTCTATTTGCCATCCCCAAGGAGAGCTCTGTCTTGATATCTCAGCCAAGGAAGAGTCTTGTCATTTAATCATGGATTGCTTACTGGCCTGTTCAGAGTACTTCCTATGCCTCTAAGCCATACAAAAGGAGAATTAATCCTCAAGTTTTTGACCAGTTTTATCCTCCCCACTCTTGCGAAATGGTTTTGTGTTTGTAGGTTGTGTGTCTGAAAAAGAAAAAGCTCAGCAACAGAATTATGTACATATATATTGTTATTTTTAACTCTCAAACTTCATTACAGAATCTTTGCATTTATACACAAGCACAATATAAGTGACTTAATATTTTACGGCCTCCTCAAAATACTTTCCTGTAACATCTGAATTTGTCCCTTTAGCTTAGGGAGCTATGTGAAAAAATTGAATATACACTGAGGACATCCTGCATTTCTTGTAAATTTGCATATCCCAATTCTCTCATATTTCTAACATTGGGAAATTCATCGAGTTAAAACTCTGGGAAAAAAAATCACTTTAAAAAATGAAATTAAGCCACCAGATTCACTAAGACAAGCAAAAGTAGAAAAACAAGCAAAACCACCATCATTAGCTGCATGCTATCCAATTAGCTTCTGCAATAGCCTATATTAGACAGTATATGGGCTACTATATATTAAAAGGGGGTAGAAAAAACTCAATCTTGCTGTTTCTTAACTTTCTTGAGTATTATTTAGTCAAACAACAAATCTGTACTCTACAGTTACTTATCTCCGCCATAAAAATTACGAATAGAGTACATATCATGCCTAGAAATCTGTTTCCATTTACATCAAACATCAGCTCTATATATAATTTTATATGCTTTTCTCAATGGAAAAGCATGAATTCTTTTGTCCACACGAAGGTTATTCAATTACGTATCTAACATCAAAGGGTCTTAAAAAAAACAACATTGCAACCAGTTCAAACCTTAGGACACACACAAAGGAGAGAAAAGTACTGATAACAAGTGAGATTCTAACATACATATGAGTATTAAGGTACTGACGTTAAATTTCTAACAGAAAGCTGTCTTTAAAAAGCTGCTGCACTTCTATAGCATTATTCTTGTTCTCTATGCATGGTCGAAGTCCCACTGAAATCAACATCAACAAGCATTAAATAAGGATCCACAACTGTTCTCATTTTTTTAAAACAGAAAATTTACACCACATTCCTAGCAACACGTCATTCAGAGGTTCTTCAAAAAAACCTGGGAGCCTACCAGCACATAATGAACTTATCACAACTTCCTCAAAGGTCAGGGTCTATATTTCATTTTTCTCTTTTTTTTTTTTTTTCTGATCACACCCATGGCCAGAAACTAAGGTCTCTGGCATATTTATTATGAGATGTCTACACACATAGAAGCAGTATGTATGCATATATACATATGCACCTTTAAAGCATTATTATAAGGCTTTCCTTCCAGTATTATTAGCAGCTGCTTGCATATATGCAACTTCTTGTCCAGAGTGACAGCTGTATTTTCGCCTGTTTTGACATTGAGTCTGATCTGGGTGAATAGCTCATATCCATTAAAGTGCTATTACAACACTGAATGACTGCCAAAATACTTCCTGATCAATTTTAAAAGCCAGCTACCTGTCATCATCTAATCGCAACAGCAGAAAACAAATCTTTGGGGAATAAAACAAGATTTTAAAACATTTTTTAAAAGCAGGGTATTACGTCTAAAACCTCCAAACTATTTGAATAAAAATCACAAGCTGCAGCAATATCTAGGTAAAAATCTTTGTGCTTTGAAAACCCATATACTTGTTACTGACAAGCATTCTAACATAGTATCTAAATCTACCATTTCAACAATCTCTGCAGTTTGAACTCTTGCCATTACATAACTTAATAAAGCAGCACTGAAAACAATCACCACAGAGTGTGATTGTGCTCACCATTAAATTTAGTTCTATAAAATTTAAGACTGAATTCAATCATCTTTGTGTCTTTGGTTGAATGACGGAAAACCAATGTGCAGGTTCAACTCCTTACCTCTGAATAGCTTTACCATATGCATATTTTTAAGTTGCAGTACAAACATTATTTCAGACTTTCATTTATCAAGCACACTTGAAAGGCTATATAACTCAGAGACAGTTAAGACCACTTGAAAAGAAGGCACAGTTGGCACAAATTTGGCAGAGCTTTCAGAGAGCCTGAGCAGTGCTGTATTTGTAATACAGCACATTAAAAAACATCAAAAAGGGATTGTAAGAAATTACATGTTCTATATGAAAGATGTCTAGTAAGACAAGCATGCAATGCCCACGTGCACACACAGTGACTACTCAATGTGTAAATGTCTTTTTAATTTCTCCTTACTGCACTGTTTTCTCCTCAACTCTGTGCTAATGTGGTCAGTCTGTTTTGATCAGTGAAACACAACACCACCCACCTGAATGAAATATTGCTGCATCAATATAGATATATATTCATGCTGCATGAATCTAGCTCAAAGAAGTAGACCCACCACCTACTCCACAAACATCAACATGGGCTCAAAAATGAAACTGTACATTTGTCACTAGAAATACACAATGAATTAGAAGTTCTTTGAAGAGCTTCTTCTGTATCTCTACTCTGAAACTGAAATATCAAACAATCAAAAAAAAAAAACCAACAAAAAACCAACAACTAAAAAAAAAACCCCACTAAAACTACACTAGGTAAGACTGTCCACATGCAGATTTACACCAAAATAACTGAGTAAAAAAGGAGTATGCTCTTTCTGTTCTAATTCTTAGATAATTGGACTCTATGTTTATAAACTTATAAAACCTAATTAGAAAGATAGTTGCATTACTGCTTGCCAAAGTAATGCCATATGACACTTTACAAGATAATAATAATTAAGAATTTTTGAAAGTGTTATTCTAGCTGGGGTGTTCATGACAAGAAACCTCTCTATGTAAAATGAGAAACTAGAGGATTAGAGAGGGTTCTGCAAGCACAGGTACAATATATTTTATCAAAGAGTGACAATTCAGATGTGAAAATGTTGAAGGAGTTTGTGTGGAATACATATCATAAGACCTTACTGGTTTTGGCAGCATGTCAAAAATGCAAACTGCTTATGAAGGAACATTGACATAGACTCCTGGATTTAAGGGACAATAAACGTTTTCAGAGAATCCACAGTGATGATACACTAACAATTTAATAAAAGGAATCCCTCCACCTTGCACTTTGGTTCAACCCCAACAAAGTAGTCAGAATCTAAGTAAATCATTTCAAACTCATTAAAATAAAAACATAAATACAGGGTCTTTTTCAGATGTACAATTATATTCAACCACATTTCTTTTGTATATTGTAAACATTTAGTTTTAAAACTAATTTGTGTCTATGCCTTAGGTCAAGGAAGAGATCTGACATGAAGTACTAACTAGCATTATGTCAGCTCCATGGGAATATGACTGTATTTTCATTTGTGGCCTACACATTTAAGTAGAGAGGATCCTAATTTCCAAGTACATCCTCTTTTTCCTCCAATTTTTTTGAGGATAGTAATAACCTAAAGCTAGTGAATAACATTTTTTATGACAAACATAGAACATTTATGTTAGTTTAGAAAAACCCAGCATATAAATGTATTACATGTTCTTAACAGATCTATAACCAACTTATAAATTTTACACCATTTATAGGTCTGGTTTTGCTAATAAAATGCATTTTAAAGTTTAGTTTAGGAAGATAACATGCTGATTAACTGTTGATAATTCTGGATAATAGCACTAGTGATAAGTAGCAGCTGCATTAATAACTACAGTGGGAAGGGACTACTGGGAATCTGCATGTTTGCAAAAGGATTCTGAACAGCTAATATGTACAGATTGCTACAAAATCTTGTGCATGAAAATATACATTGCCTTGTAACTTGACATCAATAATGCTGCCTATTAAAAACATAATCAGCATGATATTCCCATAGTTTAAGTGTTCTAAAGATATTATTCTGTTTTTAATAAAATTATTATAGTATCAAAAATATCATGGGTTTTCTGTCAATGTGATTGTACACTAGAAGGAACAAATCAAAAACTGACTAAGAGGCTGAAGAAAACAGATCCCCTTGCATCACATCAAGCAAAGACACTTATCAACCAGGATGGTCCAATGAAATAATAGAAGAGCTGAAACTCAGCATAAACTGGCTAAGTCAACTAGTTAACATTTATCCATTTACTATTTAGGAAGGCATGGAACACATCACAGTGAATGTCCCACTCCCAAACTGGCACGTTCCCCAAAACAGACTGGCATGCTGCCACAATGTTTAATCTCAGCAGGAATACACAACAGGAGGAACACTGCAAAAGACCAGAACAGGAAGGAGGGACAACAGGAGACTACAACCCCACTCTTCTGCGATATTTGCAGAGGATGGAGGTCATCATTTAAGAGATACCCAAGTCACATGAGAGTGACTTAAAAAAAAAATCCAATGAACCTTTCCTCCGCAAAAACAGCAGACAGGAATGAAGGGTGATATTTGACTCATGATGCCAAAAACTGTCATAATAGTATTTGATGCAAATATGAAGTTACTATTAAACTAATTTTAGAGATATTATAAAGAGTATGAGTCTCACATATTTATTACCATCTGCCAGAAGTGATTATAGTACTAAGTGTACAAAACAGTTACTGGAAAACGTGTCTAAACAACCAGCTTAGCAATTCCATTGTTAGGAAAGCTTCATGATGTAACACCCATCTTGCTCTCACAGGTATTGATTATGTACATATAACATTACTTAATATAGCTAGCATGGTATTAATAATGACAGTGGAGAGGATTTTGTTTTATTTACATAGTGTTGCAGGAGAAGTTGCTTATTACATCAAAACCTCAAGCCAAAAGAACAGAGCAGAGAAATATATGCAGTCCTGCAACAGTTTGGCTAATGGTCATTATAAATATCATGTCAAGCTTCATGCCAATTTTTATCTTTTTCTTTAATAAAATGAGCTTGTCACACTGTTCATGAGGGAGATAGCTGAGCCTTGGACTGCAAGTAAATACACCAACACTAAAACCTCTTCCAGATGTGCAGCTGCTTTCTGCACCACAGAGATATTTCTTAGCCTTTAAGCAGTATGAATATGAACTACTAACTGAAAAGAGTATGATATATTTGGTATGTGATAATTTAACAGGCTAGGGAAAAAAATTCAGTGGGGATTAAGGGGATCGAGCATCCTACCAGGGATTTTTCACCCTCTGACTTTCTAGTTTACCATCTGATTTTTCTGGAACGCTGACCTACTTGTCAGCTTTATAGGATTTGTGCCCAGTGTCTTCATCATGGAGATGAGCAGCACAAAGACACAGCCTTCATCTCCTTCCTCAACATCCTTGTCTCTCACTCACATAGCATCTATTTCCTCAATATTATCCACTTCTAGGGCAGTGCTGTTCCCCCAGTTTGGAATAAAGGCACACCTTTCCCTGCAGTGCTCTTCCCTTATTTTCCTCCTGATTCAATCAACTCACAGGGCATTGCTTCAGCTAAAGCAAGATTGGGAAGACAGACACAGCACAGCTGCTGGAGCACCCAACTGCTATCACAAACTGGTATCAGGAATCACAGTAGCACCACACAGTTTTAGTACTCTTTCAAACAATGTATTTAAAATTAAGCTTTTTTGGAAGTAGTAGTGACTACTGTAACTCACCCCCTGTTATTACACAGGAAAAAGTCTCCACCCATCACTGTTTCACTAACAACAACTATGTAGAAGTCTGACATACAAGTGCATTTCACATTTATGGGTGTCATTCACAGGAAACAGCTTCTTTTTTTGGGGGGGGGGGTGTTTTCTATAGTATATAAGAGAAGCAAAAACAGTTGGATAGCAAGTAAAAAATTGGCTGGCTTCAAGTCCAAAGCAGCATGGCAAGCAGGGCAACGGAGGGGATTCTGCCCCTCTGCTCTGGTGAGACCCCACCGGCAGTGCTGCATTCAGTCCTGGTGCCACCACCCTAAGGACGGGGTAGTGCTGAAGCAAGTCCAGGGGACAGCCATGAAGTCGGTAAGAGGACTGGAGCACCACCTCCCCTATGCAGACAGGCTGAGAAAGTTGGGGCTGTTCAGCCTGGAGGAGAGAAGGTTGCATGGAGACCTCACAACAACCTTCCAGTATCCAAAGGGGGCCTACAGGGAAGCCAAGAGAGTCTCTGCACCAGGAACTGTAGTAATAGGACAAGGAGTAATGGCTTCAAGAGAAAAGGAGGAGAAATTTAGGTTCAATATTAGGAAGAAAGTCTTTACTGTAAGGTGGTGAGACACTGGAACAGGTTGTCCAGAGAGGCTGTAAATGCCTCAACCCTGGCAGTGTTCAAAGCCAGGCTGGATAAGGCCTTGAGCAACCTGGTCTAGTGAAAGGTGTCCCTGTGCATGGCAGGGGAAGTTGGGATTTGGTAATCTTTAATGTCCATTCCTATCCTTAACACTCTGGGACTCTGTTCTGTGACTAATGTTATTTATGTTAAACCAAAAAATAAAAACCAAACAAAAAAAAAAAAAAAAAAAAAACAAAAAACACAACAACCAACAACAAAAACCAAAAAAACAGGTTATAAAGATCTGATTTGTTGAACTCTTCCCCCCCCCCCCCCCCCCCCCAAAAAATAAAGTACAACTCAGCCTTTCTTTTAATGTACAAAAATAAAAGTTGCGTGTTACCATGGAACAAAATAAGAAGTCAGTCTAGGCATTCTCTGTATTGAAGTCTTGAAAAACTTTCAGTAACTGAAATAAAGTGTAACTATGAGCCAACATTTCTAAATCTATATAGGTTGAGGTAACAATCCCCTTTTCTATCTCTAGTGTAACTGGACTTCTGTGCTTCATCTGTCTCCATCACTGCTCATATTCCTCATGCTGGCCACCCAGTCTTTATATCAAATATTTAATTTTCCCTCTGTTCTCAGCATTTAAGGTACTTGCATGGGTACTTCAGAAAGTCTATAAAGCAACATATGTGTTAGTAGTTCATGCCTCAACCTCACTAACAATCACCTGTGGGAAAAAAAAAAATCAACAGTTAATTCCTACTTCAACACCAAAAAATAGTCAAAATGTCTCTGTGGACTTCACCTGTGAGGTGAGGTGGGAGGTGTTTGTGGGGCAGGGGTGGTAAGGGAGGTCAGACAAACCAAATATGCACTCATGTTCATGAAGGTTATCCTCTGCATGTTTCATATAACACTTTGGATACCTTCATGCATATAACAGGCAAAATGGTTTAACATCACTTCTAAAAGAATCTAGTAGTAAATTACAACTGTATCTATTTCAGAGCTCCTTTTATTGAGTCAGGTGTGGGCGAGCTTGTTGTTTCAACATGCCAAAGTTATCAGCATCGAGGATTGCTAGGAGTATCAAGAGAGCATGAAGTGGGTGTTGACTCTTTAGAACAAGAACTGTTAACACTTCAAAAGCACATCACGAAGCAATGGGACTGCAGAAAGTCCCTGCCCTCACAGCTCTCTGAACCTCAACACCTGAGTTTAACAGCTTAGCAAAGCAAGCATAGATGACAATAAGTGTTACACTCAAAACTAAGTAATCAAAGCTGGGTGTATAAATCCTTTGCTAACTACCCAAAGTAATCTATTTGAGTGTCCCTTTATCCACCGTGCCCTCTAATTTCCGAGTTAGAAATGGTTTTCATTACAAGTTAGAGTACTTGTCAGCACGAAAGAAAAATATTTTTAAAAAATCAGAGAAAGAAAATCTTCATGCCAAGTCATCCCAATCATTAAAGATGTATCCTTGCTGTAAATAAAGTTTTTTATTTACAACATTATAACTTTGCAATAACCTATTTACTTAGAGAAAAAATTCTCTATTTTGTACATAGAAGGGGAGATTTTTTTATTTGTCTCCAAAATATTACATGTTTTAGGATCTAACATTCACTGTTAGTATAGATAAAAGTAGCCATCCACAGTTGCCATCTATGATATGCCAATGAAGAATATTTGTAGTAGCAAATAAATAAAATTATTAATAAACTGTCAGTCCATTCATAATAAAAATACATTAACTGTGCATTCATAGCTTCAGACCAGACTGTTTTCCATATCTTGTTTGTATCCTCTTAACTAATTCTTTAACCACACCAAAACATGTATCAGTTGCTTCTGAACAATCTTCTACAAAACTGAACTAGAAATAGAGCTAGACCAACGCTTACACAAGGAATGCAGCTTATTACATTTGTTGCACTCCAAATAAATATTGATTTCAATCTCAGAATGCTATGAAAGGGCTTGCATCAATTACACAGTACATCACAGTCATGATGCAAGTTACCTAATTCCAGTGATGCACACAGCAAATCAATCATTCACATCCACACAGCTTGGTGAACCAGAGCCACCACTACTTACCTTTATCTGAACTTTTAAATACTGCATTCATTTTGGAGTGGCATTATAAAGGAAAAGGCTTACAATGAAAAAAATATCAGCTAATCTGCCAAAAAACCTGCAGTAATTATAATTACCTCTATTCATGTCATGTGTGTTTTAATACATACACAAATGAGTAAAAGAGCCCTTAATGACAACAACATTATGAGGGGAGGTTTCCCTTTTGCATTATCTATTTATTCAACACAAAATTATTAGGCTATTGTGATAAAGCAGCTAGAGTACAATGACTTTCCTTTAATCACTAATTAAAATGCTGATTGCCTGTTGAGTGAGACGTGCAGTTATGGTCAAACACCAAGTCCCATTGTGTGATAACAGCTTGGGCTGGCCTTACAACTGGGTGGGGTTGAATCACTGCTAAGTAAACAAACCCTCTATGGCTGAAAAACACAATCCCTTCAGCTCAATAAAATCCTTAAGTAACTTTTAATTTTACAGCCTTAGACAAGCTAATATTGCAGAGCACAAAAGTTCAGAGATAAAGAGACCTACCGGGTGCTGGTATAAACAAGCAATTACACAGATTGTAGAAGAGCAATACTGAGTCTGTATGAATTAATTTATTCTGTGTACAAGCTGAGGTGGAAATTAATTTCATGGGGCCAAATTCAAAGGACCACTGGGACATTATTGGCTTCATCTATTCAACTTCTGAAGTATACTCAAATTGCACCTCTGCAATCCCACTGATAGCACCCCAATGCCATTAGTGGGGTTTCACAGGTATAGTCATGAGAACCTACACACTCATATTTACCTTACATACTTGATTTATTGCAAAATAAATTAAGTAAAATAAGACCCATTTATCTACAGTCATGTATTCCATGTAATCATCTTAAATGGCAGTAAAAAAAAGAAGTCTGTAAAATGCCACTGTTCACATTGGAGGACATGAGAAAAATCAGCAACGCTGTACTTGTCATTTACAAAAAAAAGATAGAATTATTTTTCAAGAGACGGTAAATACTTTCTAGTTAAAAATAAAATAATGTAAAAGCTGATTCTAGTATTATGAGCTTAATTTCATGAGCTACCATTGTACATCCCCAAGTAGCAGTGCAGTATTTAGCATTTTCCAGAATAAGGGGGAAACCCCCACTTTCTTCTAAATATAGCTTGTTAATACTCTAAGAAATCAATTTAATCCATAAGTTAACATGGCATAGAAGAAACAAACTCATCATTTTTCATAAGTAAATTCATTCCTTTAAAAGGCTATTGGTTACTAATTTCAAACACCTCCATCACAAATAAGAACAAATTTGCTTTCTTCCAGTTCAACAGGTTTATTCTCTTAACAGAACAAATAATAATGAGCAGTTTAATGGACTAACCTTTCTCACATTTCAAATAATCACATAGAATTTGGTGTATTTTGGCCGTGTTTGTTAAAATACACAGTAAAAAATTATCTGGGCATATTTTTGTTATAGTTATATGTATATATATATGTGTAATTTGCATATTACACATAATTTGAAGTTCCTATTGCAGAAACCTCAAATTAATTGTTTCTTACAATTACTTTTGTATGTGCACAATGCCACACGGACAGGAAGAATTATTTTTATTCTATAGCTGCAAATATTCTTTTCCCCATTTTCCTAGTGTCTTTTCCACCACTTTCCTTTTTTATATACACACATGCACAATCAGTTCAACGTCCTCACAAGAATAACAGTGTTTAAACACAAAAAGAAAAACCTTGACCACATCACAACTCTTCACTTGCTACCACATTTCTCCACCTTACTAGTAAGAAAATCCATTTCACCTGTCTACCACTAAAAACAGCATCTTTCACACTTTTAATATTTTTACTGGTTTTCTCTCATCTGTCTGTAGAAGACAAAATAATTCCTTTATGTTTCTGTAAAAACAGAAACTAGAAACATATTTGCTCTTGGGGATTTTACCTTCCCTTTTGCTTGAATGCATCTGAAACCAAAATGGTTTTTTTGTCTATATGGAGCTGCTATTTATATAATAAATCATCTCACAGAGGAAGCAGAAGTCCACGTTCAGTGTTTAGAAGGCATGTACAGGAGGCACGGGTATCTCTCCTTCCCTACTGCTGCTGTACAGAGAGGCCAGTGAACATGCTACATCTTGCAGAGTGCCAGCACTACACATACAGAAGCAAATGTGTCTGACTATCTCACACACCCTAGGACTATTATTACCAATTGCAACTGATGGCATGCTTCACTTCATTCTTTCATGTTCAAATAAATACAACTACAGCCCTTCTTTTACACTATTGCATTGCAAGATTAGTGTCAGGAAAGCACAGCTGATGTAACAGCCAGGATCCACCTAAAGTGAGTAAAATCCACCAGTTACCCAAGGCAACGGCTCTGCTCTCACTGCCTCTGCTGAGCCACACTGCCTGTATCGATGGGTACACTGTGTAATTAAAGATATAAAAGGACAATGTCGAAATCTGCCGCATGGAAAACCGTCCAAATATTGTTTTCTCTATCAAAATTTAAAAATAAGTTTTGTTTCTAGATTTCTGTAGACCATTTGGTGATCTAGCCAGTGCAGATGGCACTGCTATAGTAAAGGGATAATGAAAATTTTGGAAATAGGGCAAATTCTGATGACAGCTATTGGTAGTACTACTTCAGAATGATAGATAAAAGAGCTCAGGCCCTAATCTTCCATGAAGATGTACATCATCCTCTGAATCCCTGCCTATGTTTTTCAGCCTTTGCAGAAGGAGTTGGAGGTGGCATCCAAGTGTGAGACTAGAATCTAGAGGAATGAGGTCTAAGGGCTTTTACTTCATAAGCATTCAACAGAATTATAAAACTTGGTTTTATTCTTAAAACCTCCCTTAAGCTTACAGCTCAAATTCTTTTACCCCTTCCATTTAACACATTCAAATAACTTCCAGAGGTATCAGTTTCCCAACCACTGAACAAATACAGATTGAATGCAGTGCCCTACCTTTCCAGACAGCACTGCTGCACCTTTATTTGATCACTATTACTCATCTGTCATCAAAAAGACCTCTTACTGCCTGTACTGCTCGGCAGCTTGGCAAATACAAAAGCTGGTATTTAATATTGATTATTGAACATTTTACTTATTAAAAAAACATCTTTCTTATTTAAACAGGAGTAGATTTTACTTTATATACCAACAGATTTAAACCTCAGTGCTTTAAAACTGAACTTGCAAAGATAAATACCCACACGTCAAAAAATTGCTACATTTGCTATCTATGACTTCCATCTAGCTTTGGCATATGCAGGCATACAAATACCTAAGTTTAGGCAAATAAATATGGATTCTACATTGATATACAGAAACATTATGCTATAGTTGCAAAGGACCACATAAGATGATTATTCATGCGTGGAAAACCAGTATCCATTTAACTGGAAACAAGAAAGAACAATGAGAAACACTAGGGTGAATGCATGCATCATTGGAAAATCTTCCTAAAAGCTGAGTGTATTAAGCCATAGAACAGCCTGACTGGTAGGTGGCAGAAACCCACTAGCTTTTGACTATTACAACAGAACAAAGCAGACTAGAAAGTACACTTCGGAGATTCACTGTATATAAGCAGAAAGATTGGATGATCCAACTAGACATTTGAATTCCATGATTCATTAGTCCCGAGCTTTATTTAATTTTTTCCAAAGTCTCACACAGCAGTAAACCAGAGAACCAATTCAAATCAAACAGAACATATTTTTTAATTCACTCCCAAAGATCTTTATGAATATTCACTTTCTCACAAATCAAAACCGTTCTGTTTGTATCTACTCTAAAGAATCTGAGAACAACATTTCATAAGACAAATATTATATCCAGATAAGAACATACCAGAAGACATGTATGCAATAACAAAACAGAAAGGAGAAGCAAACCCTCAGATGCAAGAGCAGCCTTTAAGAATTTATCCCCATCATAGAAGATAAGGGAAACAAATAGAAGGATTCCCTCACATCCCAAGACATGTTGTGCCATAATTTGAAAAGAAGTCATACAGACTTCTGCTTTGTGCAAAAAAAAAAATAATCCCAAAGCCAAAACAAACAACCCCCCCAAAAAAACACCAAAAAACCCCCCACCACACATGTGAACGCCCAAACCCATAGGAAAACAAACCCTTCTAATACACACCCAGTTTACACTTACATGCCACACTGATGCCACAGTACTTATATAAAGAGAATGTGACTACTGTGTCAGCAATATAATGCTAATATGAAGATTGCATACTTGTGAAGTATTAGGATCAGAATTAGCATTTATGAGTAGGTTACATGTCAAAACATAACTTAATTCTTATTTTATTAGCTGTTGAAAAGCATAGATATGCTTTTCACACACCAGTATATTTTCTTTTTATGAAAGGAATGTTTTTAATCAATAAAATGAGCCAGTTTGAGATGGTACTTATTACATGGACTGGGAAGCATGTCTAAAGCAGTTGAAGAAGCTGTTGCCATTACTTGTACCCAAAAGTGATTTTGTTTGACCTTTCACAGTGTTTGAACACACTTTTTTGAACACACTTTTATGAGACTGAGAAAAAGACATGCTGTGGTTTTCTCCCATTTCCTTGTCCCAGCTCCAGGCTGTTACATTTAAAGATTTTTATACCTGGTTATATAATGGTTATATCCCTATCATTAGGATCTCCTTGATTAAAAAAAACCTCAAATACTTTCACTTTTTACTTTTAGAAGGAATTATACAGGATTCCCATTTCCCAGCTCAAAATTATGATCCCAATCTTTGTTTTTGTATTAACCTGCCACACTTAGCTTCAAGGCCAGCTTGTTACCAACGGCCAGGACCCCAAGTTACTTTTTCTCCTAGATCATCTTCTCACCAAGTATTTAAAATCTTAACATCTTTTAGCTCTTTCTTTAGTGAACTGTATATATTTCCTGAGTTTATAATTAATTTATAATTGTACTTTTGAATTCTATCCCTGTTTTAAAATGCACACAGACCTTCCCCTCTGCAAGTAGTAGGTTAGTAATTACAAACTAAACAGGAATTTCCTATTTCTTCATCCAAGGCATCAGTGAAGACAAATGTTACCAGGCCCTGAAGGTACACCATGAACTCTACCTGCATTGAAACTATGCCCATATTGCTTAGTTTAGGACATCTGTTTAGTACCTATGTTAGAATTCTAGGCTTTCCATCTGTTATGACTTTTTCCTCAATCATCATCCTAACCCCCTTTATGGTAATTTCATCTTCATCATGTTTAACATAGAGCAGCTGAAGAAAATGTCAAAACCAAGATATTTACTAAAAGCTAGAATTTTACTAAAATCTACATCATATTTTGTTTTACTTCTACCTGTAAGGCATGTTTATTACTGTAGGTACGCTTGTTGACACTATGTTTGTTGAAGAAGTCATGTTGACTTTTTCCAGATGTTTATGAGCAATGTGTATTTTTCCAGCAACTGAAATTTGCTTACTGGTCTGTTATTGCTTAGGTCAAAACAAGGTTTAAAGAGAAGTATGGCTGAGAAAATAGTATCCATAGACACCTTCTTCAGGAAGGCAATTAAAAGTCTAAATGAGAATTTCTGATAAGGAAAGACACTGCCAGAGGAGCCCCCTGCCTCCACTAGGAGCTTTGAGTTAATCTTTAGTCACTATTTGAGGCCTAGAGTCCTAACTTAGGCATCTCACTCATGTGCTGAAGTGAGCTAAGCTCTACACCTGCTAGTATGCTAGGAATCTTACCACTTCTCCAAGAGTTTTCACAGAAGATATTGTCAGCTGTCTAAGTCACCTTCAATTCTCAATTACTGTTGGATAAATATCATTCGTTGTTTAAACAAACAAAAAATCACCACACTGCAACCCTACTTCACTAGGTATTTTTCATTCCTTTATTTTTTATATAAACACAAAAGTTTCTCAGACTTTGACATAGGTTTAATAGTAAGAAATCTCATGTCCATTAATACTTCTAGTGAAAATTAAGCAGCAAGAAGTTAAAAAATTACTTTAAGAATGCCAAGGCATCTATCGGTCTTTTACCTACTCACTGAGCAATGTGCAGGCCCTTTTCTCATTCTTCCTTTCTCAGTGCTTTGTCTCTTATAATGGAACTCCTCTTTGTGCCTAAGCCTTTCCAAATTTCATTTCCATTTTTCCATACCATCCTTTTATGATGATCCATAATAATTTCACCCAGTTTCAGCTTCTGACAGCATCCCTCAAGTTTTAGGTCACTAAAGAGCTCATGTTTAGTTAAACCAGACTTGTGTTAAAATTTTATTTCTTTGCACTAGTAAAGCCAGTATTCAGACATTTTGAATGTTTTACTAAAGAACTGTCCACTGCCTTCATATCACTTTGCCATGCTCTTGCTTCTTACAGAAAGCTACCTACCAATTTTCCAAGTTTAATGAAGTGCACTTTCTTGACCCCTACCATCTTTAATCATAGGATGCATTACATCCACAAGCTGCACAAACTGTCAAACTATCTGACAGCCAGAAAGGCAACAGAAAAATTAATCAAAAATCTGAAAACCAGCCAAGTGGTAGCCATGGAAATTCTAGAGACTGGCAAATAACGCCAAACAACTGGAAGCATAGAATCCTAGAACTGTCAAGGTTGAAAGAGAACTTTAAGAGAAATGACTTCAAAGTCACATAAGAAATAGTAACAATATAAAAAAAGATACAAAGGTATTAGAAAGCCTCCAAAGGACATCTAATACGATGGCAAAGGGCCTAGAAGGAAAGCCATACAAAAAGTGGCTGAGGTCACTTGGTCTGTTCAGCCTGGAGGAGACTGAGGGGACACCTCATTGCAGTTACAGCTTCCTCATGAGGGGAAGAGGAGGGGCAGGCCCTGATCTCATCTCTGTGGTGATCAGTGACAGGACCTGAGGAATCTGCATGAAGCTGTGTCAGGAGAGGTTTAGGCTGGATATTGGGAAGAGGTTCTTCATGCAGAAGGTGGCTGGGCATTGGAAGAGGCTCCCCAGGGAAATGGTCACAGCACCAGCCTGACAGAGTTCAAGAAGTGTTTGGACAGGGCTCTCAAGCACAGGGTGCAACTCCTGGGAATAGTGCTGTGCAGGGCCAGGAGCTGATGGGTGTCTTCCAACTTTAGACAGGAAAGGGGTTTTTATAATTCTCTAAAAGGCTATACATTGCCTGCAGCCCCAACACTTTGGTCCCGGATTGCAGTAGTGGATTTTTGGACCAGTCGATTACATTACTTTAAGAAAATTAAGTTGATTTGACGCTAAGAAAGGTCCTATTTCCTTGGCACTAAACATAAGTAAGTACCATTAGTGTCAGTGAAAGGTATATGCCCTTGTTGAGAAGGGATTAAGCAGTTTACAAATGTTTACTTGGCCAGAAGACAGAAGAGGAACAAATAATGCAGAAGTTCTCAGGAAGATAACATATTTGGCAAAGTGCTCCGAATAGCTTATCTTTATCCCTAGTGTGCTTCTTAACTTGCAGTCATTTAATTTTCTTATATTTCTGGTCTCAAGCTGCAGAAAGTTTCTGCAGAAACATTGAAAAATGTTCAGTCTTGTGGTTTATCATCTTCACTTCTATGATATTCAGATGTTTTAATGTTTGTTTTTATTTTTTTTTTTTTACCAGTGCTCTGGCAAACTTATTTCCTGACAGAACTATGTAAAGAACAGGAAATTGCTTTGCCTACTGCAGAGTTTGTAATCACTAGCATTTGGAATACCCAATTTTAAAAGTTGTGTCTATTCAATCAGAGAATAAAATGGATCATGAATCCAATTGAAAGAGCTTATATTTCACACCCCAAATAGTCTCATAAATAGCACCCCATAATCAGTAAGAACTAAATTTACTCAAATTTTGATTGAAATTTTGAATAGGTAATGTGTTTGGGAAAATGTTTAAAAAGAATTGGTTATGAGAAAATCTGTTGTAAATTAGTATTTTTTATTTATTGCCCATTAGCAGCAAATAAATTAGCTTGTTCATAATAATACATTGCATTCTATGTCAGTTGCACACTAGATTAAATGAGCATATCACTGTGCAAACTTCTGAAATGCCTAAAATAAAAGTTGGGCAAAAGTTTCCATTTAATAATGCTCTAAATGTTAAACCAATTATAAGACCAGTCAATTTTAACAGCATAGTGTGACTAAGACAGGCAGAGAAATATAGCAAAGCCTCATAGGATATATTGCAAATAACAAACTAAATGCCTCCCACAGCTGTGGTTGTACCAGTAGTCCAGGATGCAACAGATTTTTGCATCATCTTCATCAGTGGGAAGCCAGCCAGATCTGCTTACAAGTGGATAGAAGGCAGAGCTATGCCCTACCACTTGCCAGGCCCCTCCACCTCTGTGTTTTAATTTAGTTTCAACTTACAGCAAGTTATGCATCTGGCACGTCCCTTCCCTGTGCCAGAGGCTCCAGCAGAGCCCCACATATTATTGTACTGTATTTAGGTAATTTTTAAAATATTTTTCAGTATAAGAAAGAAATTAAAACATATATTTTGCTTATCTTTCATTGTATTTCAGTTGTAATTATATATTAATATCTTGAAAGCTCACAAGCATTAATATTTCCCAATTTACTGAGATGTTTGCTTTTCCAATAACTTTGGCTAGCTTCCTTTATGCAAAATTCATTACGGAAAGAAAGAGCAAGTCTTTTTTGTAAAATGGAACATCCTGTCCTTAAAACAGGATACTGTTAAGGTGTGTAAGGCTAGTCAGGCTGCTTGTTCATATTAGAAATCAAGTATTTGAAGACACATACCTCTTTAAGGGAAGAAACGCTAAGCTGGTGCAACATTTTTAAATAACATAACAAAGTAAATCTTTAAAATGTTTGTTATATTGCAAATGCCACTCTGGACTAGAAAGAGAGAAAACATAGGTTTCTGGTAACCCGACTAAAGGCCAAGGCCACAGCTTTATTGAAATACAGTAACTCACACTACAGAATTATCTGACAGCCAATAGTCCTTGCAGCAGTAAATAAGGAGAGCTCAAGGCAAAACACCACATACACTGGGCCCCAAAGAAATGCAGTCCAGCCCTAATGTCAAACTCTTAAGTCTATCAATACTGATGAAACTTGAACTCTTTTGTTTTGAGGTATGAAAGATGTAATAATACTTGTATATGGCAATAAAACTTTACTTTGCAGTGATTCTTTTTTCCTGTCTTCTTACTGCACATATCAAAAAAACATTGGTGAAAGTCAGCTGTAACAAAAATTAAAAAGTGACAGCCAGAAAAATTAGAAGTATTTGACTGTTCACCACCATGCATTCAGAGTACTGAATTCCTAGCAACTTTTCTAGGTATTCAAGAATCTCTGTCATATTAGATAAGGTATAAATCACTTATTACTCAATTAATGCAAAAAAAGCATGCACAATTTCTCATTGGAAGCACCAGAAGTTTATGCATGGACCAACATACCTTGCTGAAAAAGTAACTTTGCTTCTTGCTAATTTCTTACCTAATACACCTGCATATCTTGAGCCAGCTTCACAAAATTACTTTAGTAGTATTATACAAAGTCAACATTACTCTCCTGTACTTCAAGGGTTATAGATCCCTTTTAATGTAAATCAAGAGAAGCACTCATTGCTCATATCAAGTTGTGCCATTTGAAGCTCAATATTTAAAATCAAGTCCAATGCTGTTTGTCTCCCGCCCAGGAGTGTTACTCTGGAAGGAAAGAGACCACTTCTAGCCTTTTTTCAAAATCCAACCCCTTATTCTACAATTTTTATTAGTTTTGTAACCAATAAGAATGAATAAGAAGCAGAACAAAGGAAATTAAAAATAATAAAAATTTGAAGTGTTATGTCCTCAGGCAACAATGCTGGGAACAGCTGATCTTACCTGTAATTCATATTAGCTTGAACAAGATATTAAAAAACTTTGTGGGTTTTGTTTGTCCACATACAGCTGAACCAAGCAATACCTCAGCTCAAATATAAAATAGGATGGCAAAATTTGATCTTTAAGTTCCCTTCTAACCCAAGCCATTCTAAGATTTTATGAACTTGAAATCCATAAATAGGAAGAACAGACATTAAGCCCTCCTCAAAATCTGCAGGTATAGGATTCACTGCAACTGGTACATACTCTGATTTAACAGGGATCTTCTCAGAACGTCATGACTTATAGGCTCCTGCTATACATTGTTGTCTGCTAAAATACATAAGCAAATAAAAGGCTCATCATTCTCAGTCACACATAAGTAATAGACAATAACTCTTTTCCTTACCTGTAAAATAACGACCTGTGGTAATATACATGAATCTTTCTCAGTTACACAGAAAACTTGCATTGCTCCTGCTCCTTTTCAAGAAGATCTACAACCTACTGCAATGTTATTAGCATTTGAGAAACAAATTACTCAGCTGTAACAGCAGCTCCAGCTTCAGATTTGTGCACGCACTTGAGTACCCATGCTTCTCTCTTCCCTCCTGGTGGCTCTCCAACTCTTAGCATGTACATAGTACATAGTTTTATTCACAGTGAGCTGAAGGCACTGCTTTCACTAGCAGACCTCATTTAAACTCCATAGCATGTCTACAGACTATTTCACAAGCTGCTGCTGCTCAATTCTTCAGGCTAGCTGCTACAGGGTCATAAAGGTCACTAAAGCCAGATCGGTCACTAGGATCAATTTTCCCTTCACAAAGATGCACACAAGAAAAGAAGTGGTGAGAAACCCAGGGCAGGTGTGCTGTCCCCACAGTCTTTGTATCAGCAGCACATACAAGGTGGTAGGAGTCAATTCCCATGCAGATGACGATCCCTGTTTTTGGCTAAGACACTATACCTTTAAAAGAAACAGCACATTGGAAATAAAAATTTCTGCTCCAGTATTTTGCTGTTCCTGGTAAGTGGAATAACCTTTCAAACTTTCTGCAACTGCTATGAGGCTTAAACAGAGGAAATCCTACTCAGATTTCTTTTAAACCAGAATAACCTGCCAAAATATTCAAGGGAAAGAGCTCATGATAGTGTTATATTCTTTTCTGAAAGCTTAATTTAGACAACTACTACCAGCAGATCCCTTCATGGACACAGCAAAATCTTAAACTCTCTCTATTTGACTGTGCTTGCCTAAGGCATTAAGTTCAATCCACCATGTCTCACCTCAGTAACTCGACACAGACTAGGAAATTCTTACAGTCAGCTTCCCCAAGGGATTTGTTAAGTTTCACATACATTTAGTCGTGCAGTTGGCCTGTTCAAATTGATAAACTTGTTGCTCAGTGCTTGCAGATTTTGTCACTAGGAAAAATAAGTATTGGAGTGGGGGAAGGAAGGCTACTATGCTCCGGTAATAATTAAAAAAAAAAATAATGATTATACATGCATTGCTGCTCCTATCTCTTCTTGAGAGACATTTATTTTGCAGGAGACAGGCAGATACTCTGGTGATGGGCACATTAAAAATGCCACAGATAGACAAGATGAATGTCATTAACATGTGAAAAATGAATAGAGCAGACAGACACAAAAATACTATTCAATCCTATCAAATATAAAGAAATAATTCACCACATGAATATCCTGTGTATCTGAACAATACACATATATTATATGCAGGTTACTGATAAAGACTTCAGTCTGGAAAAGCACTTAAACACTCTTACTTTTCAGTAAGTGAGCAGCACATTGGAATCAATGAAACTATTCACTGGATTAGAATTAAAGCATATGTCTTAATTTTTTTTTTTTTTTTTTTGGTTGAAGGCAAATATGACCCACATGTAACTATTAGATTACTTTTATAATGTTATAACATGTCATAGTGATGTTTACGGTATTACTGAGTCAAAGTAACTTTTCTCCCATCCAACTTGATGCTTGTGGGTATAAAAATTATATGCTACACACACCTATGCTATATACACCATGAAGCAAACCAGTTCAACCCAGTATCTGCAATGGCAGAAGACAAATGGAGCAGAAAAGCAGCAGGAAAGACAGGCTGAAGAAATAAGAAGCATGAGGAGCCTCCTTTCCAGAAGGGTAACTGTACGGACCTACAGCAAGCACAAAGCCTGTGGTGCTGGCAAAAAAAAAAAGCCAGACATGGTCACAGAATCAAACCAAAGGAAGATATGATGTGTCTTTTTATTGGGCTTCAGAACACACAAATTAAAACTCTCTGTATCCTGCAGAGCTCCTCAATTATTTGTCATTACCATTGTGTGAGATAGAAAGCATTTAGTCCTCAGTGTGTAGCACAGATAGCACACCAGACTTCTCTTTCAGCTATAGAGTCATGTATTTTGACGACAACCCAAAAAGAAGCAATTGTTTTCTCCATCTTTCCTCAGATGCCTTTGTTATAAAATACAAAAAGCCTTATTATCAATCCTTGCACCTAAACTGCACAAGGACTTCCAGTGATGAGATTAATTTACAAAGTTGATGCATTGCAATACCAATTACAGAACCACCTAAACAAACATCTTAGCTTCATAGTTCTGCAGGGATTGTCGGTCTGCAGTCTGTGTGATATTCTTAACAGTTACAGGCTTACAAACACTGTGTGATTGTCCTTGTGACTTGTCAAAGCTGAAGATCTCCAATTTCAGAAATGGGAATCACTGTCTTCAAAGAAATCCAAAGTGTCACCATTGCCTTTTCTTTAATACGCTAAAAAGATCAAGTTTATTTTGCAGTATGTAAACTGGGTTTGTTTAACAGATAAAATAATACCAACAGAAATACACATTTTCGAGAAGAGGATAAAGATCACTTAAGTTATAAAGACTTAATAAAGCTAAGAGAAAATACAGACATATGTATGAGAGGCCACTCAGAACACAAATTCTATATGGTCAAGTGTTTAAAAAAAATATTTGTAAAGTATACATATAGTTTAAAAACAAGTTTTGAGGCAGAGATTACTTAAGGACGAGGACACGTAAATTGGTATTTAGGTGCAACAAGATATGACTCAATCTTATTTTCAGAGGCAGTTATAATACCTGGGCCGATAAAAAAAATTGTGTAAGTACAGGCTAGAATCAGGCCTGTCTCAGAAAACAGCAACTCCCCAAACAACAAACAAAAAAATCCAAACAGACAAACATAACCACACCAAAACCCCACCACCAAAACAAACCAAAACCCAAAACACTGCACTGCCAGTTTGGGGTCTGTGTTTCCTGCTTTATCTAACTCGCAAGGTAAGGTGTCTCAGTAAGCAGACCAGGTTACAGAAGCTTTCACGCTGATTATCTGCACTGCACCTGACCTGTGAAGAAATAGGAGTTCATCTTCAGCTGACTCAGTGATTAGAACTTCACAAGCAATGAATAGCTAAATTTAGAGCAGCTACACCTTTCTTCACACTTGAACATAACAATTGTCAGCTTCCGAAAGAGAACCTATACTAAAGGGAAATTTCCTCTTGCCAAAGCACAAAAGAGCCAAACAAAGCCCATCTGCAGTAACCTGTCTGTCTTTTGTAACTACACTACCATATTTAGTGCAACAAAGGTTTTATACCTACTCAATTACGTATTTATTTTTAATTTGGAAAAAGTAATAAAACAACACACCTTTTTTTTCCCCCCTTCAACTTGTTGTATTGTCAAGATGCAAACCTGTTATAAATTACTGATAAACAAATTTGTAAACATCTTGTAATTACTTACTTGTCCTAAATTAACATTAAAGGACTGCCTTTATTCTTCCTAAAAGAATGAATGTACTGATAACAGCTTTGCAACCTGACATAAAACTTTCCTCAGTAACATGTATAAAATGTCATTTGCATAGAAATTTTATTTAATTCTTTCTTTCTATGGACATAATGTTCAGCTTGTCTTTCAAATACTAGGATTGGCATATCAACTAATCTGAATGACAGTGATAGCTTAGTTAAACATACAGTACGCTTGGGAGATTAAAAGGATCTTCCTCAAAAAAACTTAGTTGTTTATGCAGTCCATTTCAAAAAGAATCCTCCTTAGGTGGATATGAGACACCTTTTTCAGGCAGAATGGAGTCTCCCACCAAAATGCATGCATTGATTGAACAACTATGGAAAATGCACTTCGCAGTCTTGGAAGACAAACCGTGGGAGCTCTCATTTAGAGAGGTACAATACCTAATTAATCTACTCAATTGAGCCATCTATAATTCCTATTTCAAGCCAGTTGTAGTTTATTACAAAACTGAAGGTTTCTGTACTGCCCTAAAAAAAAGTAGTTGATTTTCCTGTTTGAGAATATCACAGTTTTCAGACAACAGGTTGTTTACTATCTTTAGTCATGGTCACTTTTTCAGCAATTCTTTGCCTCTTTCAGAATGAGGCAAGCATGAACCAGAAAAATATCACCTATAATACTTATAAAGATCTATGATCAAGTACAAGCCTTGATAAACAGGATTTTGAGGAAAGGTAAATTTTGTTTTATCATCATGAAATCCTCAATCACTGGCAGCCAATGAAAAACATATTAATTAGTCACTGTAGAAATAAAATAATTCCTACTGTATATAACCCTACTATAATCCTACTATTCTTGTCACTAGTCACAGCCTCTACTTTTATGAAGCTTTCATTTGCTAGTAATTGAAATTCTCAAACTGTAAGTACAAACTGCATCTTGGAGTATTTACTTGCAAAACTGGGCCTTTAAAACACAAAATTCCTCCTCTTAAACATAGCTTTTATCAAGTATCACAAATGCTTAGCTTTCCAATGGGTGTTATTGGATTTTTGAATGTGATCCAACTTCTGAAGGCAGGAATACAGTTTTCTCGATAATCACAATCACCAGAAAACAAAACAGACAGCAAATTCTCACCCCTCCTAATTTATTCAACACTCTTTACTCCATACATTTTGACTCTAGTATCAAATTAAAAATTTCTGCATGTGCTATATTCAGTAGCAGAGGACTTCTGAGGAAGAAATCACAGTAGAACAGGACAAAGACAACCACAGTATTTTTTGTGAATTCAGATAGTCAAACTGATGATACTACCCCACTAATGTTTGCAGCAACAGTGTTAAGCAGTAAGGTAAAATTCCACCAAGGAGGAAGCAGAGTAAAATCAAGCAAAGTAACCTACCTATACTCATTTGGAAGTCATAGCAGACTGAAGAATGGAAGCCAAGAACACCAAACAACCTACTCCTGCATGTATTTTTTTAGATCAACCACCTCTCTAGAAACATCCCCTAAATGGCTCATAGTCAGCTCTGGGAGCCAGTAATTTAGAGCCAAACCCACTTGTAGAATCCATCTACTTTGCAACAGGTGCTCCATATACAATGGCCCTAATAATGACTTGATTGGGCAATCTTGCTCTGACCAGTTAACAGCTGATCCTAATGCACCACATACCTAACCTAGAGCTTGTATGCTGTTGTCTTCTCCACTGCTTGTTGCGCAAGAAAAATAGGTACAGGTTTAGCCACTTCCTTTGCCACACTGATATATGAGGTACTTTCTGACCCCTGCAGCTGTTTCAAATCTGACTAAAATTAGACCAGACAGCAAATTCTTCAGTGAACTACAGGGTTACTGAACCAGCAGAGCTACAAGAGAGCAAAAGGAAACCAAAGCCATTTTTATGCACTGGCTCCATCCTCCACACAATTGAGCTATAACCCATAAATTATGTTTACACTTAAGCCATGAATTGATGCTGACCTCTTCCTGTACTTTGCTTTTGTCCACCTGTAAAATGGGAATAATAGTAGTGGGCTATCTCCATCAGGACAATAAAAAAGGGGTTTATTACCATTTGTAGCACCACACTACAGTTCAGGTAGCATAGTGATATATATATATAAGAATACAAGTAAACATGGAAACCTACATAGCATAAAGTAGTTTGAAATTTCCAGATGACCCTCCTAAAAATGTGAAGACAAACTAGGAAAATACAGTAATGAAATAACAGTATAAAAGTAGGTGTCATCCAGGAATTTCCAATTTTTTAAAATTTTTTTTAAGTGTGCAGAACAGGTGCAGCAAGTATCATTTCCCTCCTGCTGGTGGGCCCACCTGCTGTCTGCCTGATGGTTCTATCCTCACTACCTTAGTATTTATTTTCAATATGCAAAGTTAAAGATAATAATACAATTTTTTTCATTTTTTTTACCTCAATATATTTTAGGTATCTCTTCAAATAACTATATGTATCAAATCCCACTTCATTATTCATTCAGTTAATGGTAAAAAGAAAACACACAGCAAAATTCTGCTATCTGAAGTATTCTGTTGTACAGATGTGATTTGCTGCAGAGATTATATACAGAAAACATGATGTCCCCCTTCTTCTGTTTTATTTTTCATGCACTGTGATGCTTCTCAAGCTGCCAGATGTGAAAACGGGTGGTGTCTCGTTTGGTGTGAGACACTGCATGGATTCATTGAATAGCTACCCAGTGTAGAAGGGTTGACAACTGCAGCAATAAAAATCTCATGAGATGCATGCCGACAATAACAAAAGAGTAATAATAATAATAACAATAATAAAAAAAAATTCAAGGTATAAGATTTCCTGGTTTTAAGCCTAATAAGGTTTTCAGTCTCAATATAAGTTTTTGGCTGAAAGAAAAAAACAAGCACAGGACGCTAGAGGATTTCAAGTAAAACATTGAGTCTCATTAACTCATAATTAGATGAGAATTAGCAATATGATAGCAACCCTCATCATGCAATTCTCTCTCTCCTTCTCCCTTCTTCTTCCATGAGCCTTATAAAACAACACACACTATTCACACAAATGTTTACTCTACAGAACTGGGCAAACTTACACAGAAACTTGAATTTCTGAAAAAAATATGTAATTCCCTGTTTCCCTTCAGTGCTGCAGCTCTGCTGATACTCAGGTTGTCGGATACCTTGCTTCATCTCTCCCCCAGCTCACCTGGGCTCCTACTCAAAGGCTGCTGGGTGAGAAAGGTCCAGAGCAGGCAGCATACTTCCAGGAGGGGATGCAAGTGCCTTCCCACAGCCTATCTGCTTAAACAACCTTGCTTGCTCTCCTTTGAGCTAATGCTGCCGCTTCGGGGAAGTGTTCTCATTTTTCTGCTTAAATCACAGACTCTGACATTGGTTTAATTTATTAAAAAGAAATTTAAATTTAAGGGAACTCATAATCAACACTAAAACCTAGATGACACCTGCAGCTTATGGCCCATACCCACAAAGTACAGCTGCGCTGCAAAAAATCAGTCCCCACTGATGATGGGAACTGGCAGCTCTCCCAGCTTCCAGTCTTCCATGCCTTCAGTGAAGGATATGACTGACATCTGCATTTGTGAAATCCCTGCCACCACACACTCTCAAGGCCAGTGTTAGGACCTCTATTCTGTCCTACAAATCCATGTAGGTTTTTACCGCAACGCACCAATGGTTTGATATGAAAGCCTTTATAGCTGATCATGAGAAATTAAGCTTTCCTTCTCACCTATGAGCTGAAATGCATCTTAAGCCTCCTTTTCTTTTTGACAAGAAATCTACTGATCTGCAGTGAATAATTATTCTTTAACAATACAAGAAGTAATTAAATTTGAAGTTTCATGATTCTGAACAGTGAGCTCCCTATATTTATAACTGGTACAAGTCTTAATTCAAAACAGTTACTAATTTCACTACTTTTATTTTACAGTTTATTATGTGTACTTTGTTAGTTTAGAAGATACTTCCTTAAGTGTCAGCTTTTGCTTTTTCTATTTTTAACAATTTTCCAATTTTCTTTGACTATCCCAAGCGCCAATGAAAATTATGCCATGCCCAAGAATAATGTAAGGGTGACTGTCTAAGCAATAACGTATTTGTTATTGCTCAAGAAAAATAAACACTTTCATAAATGCATAAGTTGTGAGAATAATTAGCTTTTGTTATTAATACTACATGAAAAAAATTGAGGTCAGACAAAAATTAAAAATTAACAAAAACAAAAATTAACAACTGACAATGAAAAAACCTGAGGATTTTTGCATGAAGCAAATATCTTTCTTACAACTTTCTCCCATCTAGAGTAATGTATTAACTTTTCTACATCTATGTACTTTTTATGTTCTGATTCCTAATTTTTCTATCTTCACCTGTGGCTACATGCATTTCAGCAAACAACAAAACAGCAGTTTTCTTTATTTTACTGGGCTGTTACACAGGGCATAATTTTATTATTTTAAAAAAAACACCTCTATAAAGTCCAATAAATCAATGTTTCTTAAAGATAAAAGTTTGCAGAAACGTTATTTGCTCTGTTTTGTCTCTTAACTGGCTTTCTGTTTAGCATTAATTTTAAATGTAATGTTATTTCAGTCAACCAATACTTTTAAGCATGCTGAATAGTGTGGAACATTCCTTTATTCTGATGTCATGCAGAAAGCATTTTTCTCAGAAGACATCTTTTGTAGTTGTAACCAAAAGGCAAAAGAAACTGGAGATCTCAAAAGGTGGGGGGAGGCGGGGGGTGGGGGTGGGTGAGCTGAGGGGAAAGGCTTAAAACTCCTCAATCCTGTCACTTCTAAAACTGTATTAGAACCACACATATTTTTGGCAGTGACCTCTTAAAATAGTCCCTTATAAGCCAGTGCTTCTTTGCCACATTCAAGGTATTATACTTATTTTTACAGGTTTTGACTAAAAATTCCTTGCATTATTGTACTGTATCACAGGGAAGTTCGCTATAGTTTCATGAAAGACGTTTTCATTTCTGACTGGCATCTTCTCAATAGCAGGGGGCCCAGGCATACCGCTCTCTTCCAGGCAAACCTTTCTACTCTTAAACAGTACAGCATTCATAATTTGCTTTCAGCACCGCAGGG
The DNA here is from genome assembly GCF_041296385.1 of Aphelocoma coerulescens. Lineage (NCBI taxonomy): Eukaryota > Metazoa > Chordata > Aves > Passeriformes > Corvidae > Aphelocoma > Aphelocoma coerulescens. The sequence continues at coordinate 41,112,564 of NC_091019.1, read as the reverse complement.
CAGCTACACAGAAAAGTTTCTGCAACTAAATAGGTTACATCACAGAGAAGTCCACTATTTGGCCAAGGTGTAAAACATAAATACACCCCTCACTCACTTCTGCACCTTACAAAAATGAAATATTATCTACCCCAAAGACATGCATTTTCACATTCAGCCTGGTATGCTGTGTATTTTAATGTGTTTATTATGTATCATCACTCCCAATTAAGCACATGAAAGGGAAAAATCAACTACAGAAGAAAGGAAACTTAAAAAAGGTCTCAACAGGATAAATATATGTACTGGCAAAAACTTTTATTTCTGCAAATACTCTGAATTCTCACTGTATATTGGATGTTACTCCACTTCCTAGGCTGTCTTTCAGGCATAAAGGGAAGGCATAATAAGGTAAAATTTCTTAAAGGTATCATCAGTGGGATTCAGGAACAAGAACTTCTCTTAGGGTAAGCAAAGTTTGGATGATCCCAAGATAAATGATCAAATTATAATTAAAAAAACTTTGATATCATCATATACTAGTCTACTGGAGCATTCCACCAAAGTATATTTGGAAAAGAAAGCATTTTGCAAGTACTTTAAAAAATGTTATTTGTTTGAAAGATAGTTAGGTATTCAGAATCATAGAATATGCTGAGTTGGAAGGAATCCACAAGGATCATCAAAGTCATCTCCTGGTCTTGGACTAGACCATCCCAAGGATCACAGCATGTGCCTGAGAGTGGTGTCTAAACACTTCTTTAACTCTGTCAGACTTGGGGCTATGACTACTTCCCTGGGGACTCTGTTCCAATGTTTTACCACCTTCTGGATGAAGAACTTTTCCTAATATCTGATTAGAATATTAAACACAGCCTTAACAAAGACGTTGTTGCACCAGGGAAAATGTCACATGTTATCAGGATAGAGTTACATACTACAAATGAAGAGATATATGTACATAGCCCTTTTGAACTGAGAAATTGCAACTGTTGTTGCAATCGCGAGTAATACCCCACAATGTATATAAACTTCTGTGTACTGTAAATTTAGGAAAAAGACACTTTAGGTTGTGCATGTTATTGGATGTTATTACTGAACTGAGATATAGGTGATATGTGTGTGTGTGTATATATATATATAATAAAATAATACACAGTTCATAAGGATGTTACCACCTAGAATAAATGCATGCCTGTTATTTACCTGAATACCTACCAATTAGTACACCAGGCTGCAACAAATTCTCCCAAATTCCTACCATGTTTCAAGTAGGCAAACACCATATAGTTGTCAAAAAACTGAAATGTTAAAACAGGAGAAGCCTAGTTTCTATTATCTTTTCTTAAGAAATATCTCTGGAACACATTTTGCCAGAGGTAGGACTTGGGAAAACCTTGGCTTGTCATGTGTAATTTGGAACTGGGATCCCCGTCTTTTCCTGTGGAAAGAAGGGAAACCTGCTCTGAACAGATCTATATTAATTACTATATCAAGCTAAATCAAAGAATCTTAAGGGTTGGTAGGGACCTCTGGAGATCAGTTAGTCCAACCTCCCTGCCAAGGCGGGGTCACCTAGAGCAGGTTACACACAAACACATCCAGGTGGATTTTGAATGTCTCCAGGGAGGGAGAATCCACAACCTCCCTGGGCAGCCTCTTCCAGTGCTCTGCCACCCTCACTGTAAAGTTCTTCGTGTTGAGGAGGGACTTCTTGTGTTTTAGTTCATGACCACTGCTCCTCATCCTGTTGCTGGGCACCACTGAAGAGTCTGGCACCATGCTCTTGGCACCTGCCTCTGAGATATTTATATGCATTAATGAGATTCCTTCTCACTCCTCTCTTCTCCAGACTAAATAGGTCCAGCTCCCACAGTCTCTCTTCATGAGATTGATGCTCCATACCCCAAATCATCTCTGTGGCCTCCACTGGACACTCTCCAGTAGCTCCTTGTCTTTCTTGTACTGAGGAGCCTAGAACTGGACACAGCACTCCAGATGTGGCCTCACTAAGGCCAAGAATAGGGGGAGGATAACATCCCTCGACCCTCTGGCCACACTGTTCCCAATGCACCCCAGGATAACAATACCTATTACTTTAATACACTCCTCCAATGTACTAATGACAGAAAGAGATGTGACTGTTATCACCATTTAAAAGGAAAAATATTAAAAATATCTTTAAACATGGTATCATCTTATTACAATTGATGGAAATAATCATTATTGCTTTTATGGGAAAAAAATTGGGTTTTTTATTTTTTCTTTTACAGAGTCAGCACAGCTACAGAAGAGTACACTGGGTTCTGTTCTGGCTGTTGCACCAGCATAATTGGTAGCTAAGTTCCAGATGTAGGATCCTCATTGTTGGTGATCCATGAACCAGAAAGAATATAGGTGAACTTTCAAATTCCAGGTTGAGCTTGTGGCACTGTCAGTCAAGAAAAGCACCTTTTCACTTACTCCTTTTTCCCTTTAATTCTACAAAATAAATGAGATTATTGCTGGAAAGACAATCCGCTGCTTTATGATAACAGATTTTTTTTAAGAGAAGTTTTTGCTTTAAAAAACAACAACATCATGCACTGAATGCACACCGTTAGCCTGTTGTCAATCACAAGTACCATGCCATGTGCTTATTAAAAAGAGCATTA